>NW_012150396.1:6956856-6971154 GCF_000956105.1 Propithecus coquereli | reverse complement strand
CCTCGGCCTCCCAGAGAGCTAGGATTACAGGCGTGGGCCACCGCGTCTGGCCTATAAATTGTTCTTATACTGAGAATATTCAACTTATCCACCTATTTACAAAGCTTGATTTAGGAATAAAATGTGAATTTTTTTCAGAGGTCCTGATCATATTTTCAAATAAGTTGGATTTGCTAGATGTGTGTGGTCCCTAGATGCTCCCGATATCTGTGCATCTCAATGATTCACATCTAATGTATGTGGCACATTTCTTCCATGAAGAGTGATTTAACGTATCAAGTGCCATTCCTGTGTTTGGTAGCGTGCAGCCGCTGGCCCTCAGTGTAGACGGCCTGCGACGGCTCTGCCTCCTGGTGCTCACACTGCAGCGCGGTCTGTCCCGCGTTAACTCTGGACTAGCCTCTGCCTCGCTCACTAAAACACAGTGGAAATGACACCGTGCCAGCAAGCGGGCCACGGCCCTAAGAAAGCCTGACACTTTCTGCTTATGTGATTTTGGGAGTCTGCCATTTAAGAAGTCCAGCTGCCTTGCTGGAAATATCACGTAGAGCGGCCACACGGAGAGAGGGCAGATCTGAGATCACATAGAGCGACGAGGTGGCCCAGCTGTTCCGGCATCCCAGCCGAGGCCAAACTTCCAGCTGTCCCTGCCAAGGTTGTAGATCTGGGACTGAGCCCAGCTAAGCCCTTGGGTGACTGAAGCCCCCGCGGACATCAAGTGAAGCAGAAGAGCCACACGGCTGAACCCAGTCAGCTCACAGAACTGGGAGACAAAATCCAACAGTTATCATTTTAAGCCATTAAGCTTTGAGTGGTTTGTTACGTAGCAATAAATAACCAAAATAATTGTGTCCTCTCATATGCGTTTGCATGTTGTAATGTTTCAAAGTATGAAGAAAAAAAAAGACTGAGTCAGGAACACGTATGAGTCTATTTAACTTCCTTACCTTATGCGCAGGGAGCCAAGAGCCAAACTGAGAGAAGCTTTTGATAAAGGAATTCTAATTTCTCACATGCTTTTTCCTCAAACTAAGGACGAGCTTATCCTTGGAGAGAAAGACAGTTTCTCTGTTTTCCCCTTCACGGTCCAGCTCCCCTCCCCTCCCTCTCTCCCAAACCTGCCCCTCTGAAAATGCCGTCACCCCATCACCAGGGACCTCAGAATTATCACATCCAAGGGACACATTTCTCTGAACCTATCTTACTCTAGTGCTTCAGAAAAATTTTTATCGAAGTATTGCTGATGTCGAAAGAGAAACAGCACGAGCCCCAGGAATGTGGAGTTACGACCCGAAGCCACCGGCATGAAGCCACTCTGACGTCTCATTCTGTCTTAAGAAGTCACGTACGGTTTGCAGTCTACTCTCATTAGAAAACAATGTTTTTCTCTTTCAAATATCTTCGTAAAATCAATACTCAAGGGACGTGCTTGCTTTAATCCCATGGCTGCCCACCCCACCAGCCAGCTGGATTTGGTTTGAGCTGTGTGACCCAGCCCGGCTCCCCTGCGTGTCCTGGCCGTCAGTTTCACCCCCAGGCTGGGTGGGAACTGAGACTGAAGACAAAGGAGGTGGCTTCTCTGAGCAGCATTTACTCTTCCAACTTCTTCCTTCTCACCTCCCCTCCTCACCTCACCCTCCCCTGGAGAACAGGATGAGGCTAGGAGAGAAAGGGGGAAAATGCATACACGGTTGGCGTTCTGGCTGCATAGCCTACTGCTTGGTTTGCTGCCGCAGCTGGGCTCCCACCCCAGGGGGTGAGCAGATGCTGGGGGAGCCCCCTGAACTCCCGGGTGAAAACTGCCGGCAAAGCTCTCACGGGGGGCGGCAGGGGACCCCATGGTGCTTCCACTCAGCTGCGTGTGTCACCCGGGAAATGACAGCTAGAGGCCGCATTGTTGCATGCGGAGCTCAGATCTTCTTTCCAAAGAGTGGACTGTACCTACCCTCTGTCCTCAGAGCCATCCTACCCTCTTTGTATTCCAAATATTCTGTTGTGACAAACAAGTTTCACTTAGAACCACGATAATTTCCTTTTGGGATATATCTCAGACCACAATTTATGCTTAAGATTCTAACTAAAATTCATCTTAGTTGGTTTTCAGAGTTGAACTTATTGCATATTTTTTCTCATTAATACAAGAATCTTCCTACTTTAAACCCTTCATAAGTAACCGTCCATGTCCTATTTTCAGAGAAGTTTTGAATGCGATGTTATGGGCAGTAAAGAGGAGACCTTCAACGAATCAGGATTTTCTTCTGAAAAATTTTCCTACCAAAGAAGAGGAAAAAAAAAACAAAAACAAAAACGCAGTGTGTTGATTGGAATCAAGTTCAGCTGGGAGAACAGAACACGAAAATAAAACACCACTCGCATCAGAAGACAGACGTTGATTCCTCTGTGGAGTGAACGTCTGAGGGCTTGTGTTCCGGAGCTGTGGGGCGCTCTGCTCCTCGGGGTCCTCCGAGATGCAAGCCTCCTCCGCTCACAGCTCCCTTACCAAGCGGGGGCCCTTGTCTTCACGGACAGGGTAGCATCCAAGTTCAAGCGAAGACAGAGGCAGGGCCGGGGAAGGTGTGAGGGGGAGCTGGCAGCCTCTTAAAGAAAGTTCCGGTTATCGTCACAGGACACCTTCACTTACATCGTATTGGTGGATTTATTTACATTGGCCACACCAAAAGCAAGGGAGGCTGGGAAATACAGCTTTTATCTGGGGCAGTCCAAACGTCTGTTTCTTTAGAAGAAGCAGGACACAGCTTCCGGGGGACAACTCGCCTGCCCTGTCACTCACGAACTTATTTAATCTCGGCAGTATTTCTCGCTATGTTGTACTTGGCTTTCCTGATGCCAGACCCAGTTTTCCTCTCTTCTCTGTGGCTGTGCCTTCTCTGGCTTCTCTGCAGACTCCTCTTCTTCTAGACCCCCTCAGGGTTAGCATTCACGGGCGTTTCGTCCTCAGGCAGGTGGGCTTTCTTGCATGACCCTGTCAAAGTCGTGCCTTCTCCTACCCACGTGTTACAGATGTACATTTCCCCCCCAGATATGGCTTTGCCTGAATCCCGGATTCATATATCCAGTTCCATAAAGGACTTCTTCACATGAATATACAATAAGCAATTCAAACTCGGTACATCTAAAATTAGACTCATCCTCTTGCCCACCTAAACTCTCTTTATCATGTCATCATTGTCTGTCCATATGGTCACTGAAACCAGCATCTGGGATATGCCTGGAATTATCATTTCCATCTCTCACATATGTTCATTGTCCATTTTTTCCTCTCTTCTCCATCCTCCTTGCTTTTGCTTTAGTTGTTAGAGCTAACATTCGCGTGTCCGCTACTTATAAAAACACATTACATATTTTAACTCATTTAATCTTCAAACAACCCTACTATTATAATTATTCTCATTACACAGATGAAGAAATCAAGGAACAAAGAAGTCAAGTAACTTTCCGAATTTTTGCACATCAAGTAATTGTAAAACCAGGATTTGAAACCAGGCAGTCGATTCCAGCGTACTTTCTCTTAATTGCTATGACTTCCTGCTTTAACCCCTCATCGTTCATTTCTCTTATTATTATAGAATTACAGAAGCCTTTCTATTGGTTTCTCTTCTCCAGTCTTACTAAATCCTCCCCCAAGTTTCATCTTTCATACGAAAAACTACCAATCTTTTTTTTTTGGCGGTTCTATAACTTTATTTGATGATCAGAGGTTAATTCTCATTCACTTTGTCTGTAGATTTTTGAAAGTGGTAACAGGTATATAGATGACCAAGGGATAGAGCTTGTTGGTGAATCTCCATCCTTATTATGTTTTCTGGACGACCATACACAGAGGTGGTAAGGGACGTTCCTTATTCCTCTGGCCCAGACGGCTCTGTTGAGCCAGGCATCAATGCACATGTCTGGAGTCCCCATCTCCTTCGTGGCAAATTTCCAGATCTCTTGAGCGCCCAGAGGACACCCTTTCTGAAGCCCACTCCATCGCTGCCCTGGTGAGTGCGGATAGCGTACTCTCAGCCACGCCTCGCTGACAGCAGAGCGGCCTTTCCTCTCGCCACCCTTCTTTGCGGGAGCCGTTCTGCTGGGTCTGCCGCCCAAACTCCACTGGTGCTTCTCCATCGCTTTCGAGCTGAAGTTCCAACTCCTTAATGCCAGACGAGGTCCTTCCCTATCTCCCCCTGCCCACCTCCGCAGCCTCTGCTGGAACTTCCTCCCAGACACGCTCCCATTCAGCCGCCCTAGTCCAGTTCTGAACAGGTCCTACCTCCTGCACCCACCTCTTTGCCTCCGCATTCACTCAGAGCTCCTATCGCGAGGGTGGGCTGTCATGGGGACAGCTGAAAGGTCCCAAAGGGCAGACGGGTTCCCTTCTGTGCTTTACAGCTTTGTGATTGCATTTTTCACACAGTGCAGTAGAGGCAACTTTGCTCTTCTCTCTCCCTTGCTGGCCTAGGTGACCTCCTCGAGGAAGTGCTGGTTCTTTGCATCTGCGGCATCCACCAAAGTGCTTGGTGCACAACGGTCACTCAGGAAATCATTGTTAAATAAGGATGAACTAACGAATATAACTGCTTCATTCCCTTTGATGCCGTTTTCCCAAACGAAGCCTATGACAAGGAGATCCCTTGAATATCGTTGATTTTACCCTGGTTTACTTACCTGTAGGGGAAATTTGTCTTGGAGTGGGGTCAAAATAATGTCACACACAGGCCACATGGTTTGGTGTGGCACACCCAGGCATGGACACAGAGGTCTGGAAGGAATGTCAGGAACAGGAGTGTGGCTATATTGACATCAGTAAAGGGAGCAATTTGCAACATAGGAGTAATGATACCAGGACATAAAATCAGTATTTTGAGGAATTGCTGTAAAGAGGATAACTAAGGAAATTTAAACAGGTGCGTATTTTTTTTCTCCTTTGATTGGCAATTGCTTTTCGTGGAAGCCAGTGAAGAAATTCTTGGGTTGTGGAAATTTTAATGAAAGAACACAGTAGTTGTATTTATTTTACAGGATTCTGGTGCCTTTGTGACAGGCAGCCACAAGTGGAATTACCTTCACTGGTCTGGACTCTGTCCCTTCTCCTCTTCTAATCATCCCCTGAAACCCACAGACATTAGAGCGGTTGTCCTTCACCGTTGAAGAAACGCAGGCGAGTTAGGTTACCGTGGAAACAGAATCACTTTTTGCTGCAAGACACATCGCTTCATCTGCACTATTATGAAGCAGAATACATGGTAGTGCTGGGAGGGGAATCAAATATTCAGCCTGCCAGTGTTATATTTGGCCTATGGGTGAATAAATGACTTTCAATTAGAGTACTTAAATATCATTTAAATTTAATAATAATTATTAGACACCCAACAGAATTTTACTTGGAAAAGAATAAAAAAAACTGATTCTGTTGTAAGGAGAGAGCTATAAATCCTTCAGACTGGACTGCTTCTGTTGAAGAAAACACAAGGAAATTTGCATTAATGGTTTCATTGGGTGTAAAGTAAGTGTCTTAGGTCTTCTTTGTGTTTCGACTTTCCGAGTTGACCGTATTGTGGGTTTGTGAGGTTGTCCTTAGTTCTTTCTTTTTCTGTCTCTTGGCTTCTCTGTAGTGAACATACATATTTATAACTCCGTCTTTCATTGGGCTGTGTGTGCTCAGATCCACCGTTCTTGACTTGCTGCTGAGTCCTTCTGGGCCTGGTCCTTCTGGGCCGCTGCCACTGCCTCCTCTGGGCTTTCCTTCTCTCCCCAGCCAAAGCCCCGCTGCTGTTTGGTGCCCCATTCTGCTCCTGGAGTCCCTTCCCCTTGTGCCCAACCCCAAATCCAGCTGCTGTCCTAGTTTGTTTTCTCTTCCTGTTTGTGTTGCTGACCATCTTGAAGTGCAAATCTAGAAGACCTACACTGGTAGAAGGATCAACTCTGTAAAATCCAAGAAACAAAACAGGAATCTCTCATTCCTTCAGCTCCAAAGATGATCACACCTTGAGTTTCTTTACTGGCCACAAAAGCACCCTCGAAACAGACAAGCAAACAAAAATCTAACAGACACACGCACGTTACTTACATCCCCGCAGAATCTAAAATGCAATCACAGGAAAATTCCATCCGGGAAAGGAAAAGAAAGTCTTTTATTGGCTGGATATAAGTTAGAAAAGAATGTGATACTTTAAAAGTACCGGTGTTTTAATTCTAGAGATAGTAAATCGGACTTAAGAGACAAGTGACAATGATTGAGCGACTAGTCAGTGGTGGGCATTTTTTACATCCATAATCCCATTTAACTACCAAATTAATCTCAATAGCTACCATAGCTACAATGATTTCCACTTTACAAACAAAATTTTAAAAAAAGAAGTCACTCTCAAAGCTACCACACAAACCCTGAATGATTTCTGGTTCTGGGTTCAGTTTTCTTTCCCGCTGCGTCCCCTCGCCCAGTGTCCAGCAAAGCTCTGAGGTGGGTGACGGGCTAAAGCCCAGTGAAAGAAATGAGAAGAATAGGGCCTCTGATCTCGGCTTTGTCACCTCCAAATGCGACTTTGGGAAAATCATTTATTTGTTTCAAACTCAGATTTGTTCATCCTTAATTAATACGGATAAATAACCTCTTATCTCTTTGTGCACGTAGGGAGCTAAGCAGTTAATATGTGCAAAACATGTTGAAAATACTAAGGACACTTGTCTTTCTGTAGGAAGAATGACTTACTTCTGTTACATAGGTCCGGATTAATAGGTCCACATCACTGTCAATCAATTCAGCCATCCCAGTTAATTCAGCCCCCAAATCATTATCAATCTAAACTTTGCAATGTTTTTCTTCTGTGTCTCCCAATTATCTAATATGTGCTGGGTTGGGTAGTGGACGCTCATACTCATTTCATTTTTAAGTGATGGAGTGAGTGATTAAATCAAACTATTCCAACATCTACTTGAACCACCAATTATAGATCCAATTTTATCATGATATGAAAAAGGACAGTAAATGCCTAGACACAGCCCAAGGTGCTCTGAGAAGATACAGGCCAACTCTCCACTGCTGCTCTTAACCACAGTTCTGCACCAGCTTGGGGTACAGAGTCTCCTTTGAGAAAACCAGCTTCCTTCTGCTGTCTACCCCTGTTAAGCTCTGCATTCTTTGTTTTATTAAAAGGAAAGAAAGAAGGAAAAAGGGAAAGAGCAAAGAAGGAAGGGAGGCAGAGAAGAAAAAGGAAAGAAAGAAAAGAAAAGGAAAAGAAAAAAATATCACTCAGTGTTTTCCACCACACCTGAACAGCCTGGGAGTGAAGTGGGACCTGCCCAACTTTTCGACACCAGTTAACGTTGTTGAACAATGAACGTGTGACGTGCCAGCGTGGTCTGACTTGACCTCATTTTGCCCTTGTTTTGCATTTATCAGGAGAAGCATTCTTGCAGATCAAAGGGCCCCTGGAAGACATCTATAAGATCTACTGCTACCACCACGACGAGGCGCACAGTGTACTGGAGTCCTACGAAAAGGAGGAGGAGCTGAAGCAACATTTGAGCCACTGTCTCCAGTCCTTAAAGTAAGGCCTTTCCGTCTACTCTCAGTTGCCTGGCAGGGAGCATTTTAAATGGATGTCGATGAAAGTTCTCACATAAATCCTGTGTTTTGTGAGCTTGCTGGGAGCCCTGCTTTGCATTCCCTGTATGAAAAGCTGACATGCCAGAAGCCCTCATTGACTTTTTTTTTCCCCTGCAAGGATGACTAAAAATAACATGGGAGAAGATTCAGGGCTTTATAGAGATTAAAAAATGCAATACCAAAAAATGAAATGTGGGAGAAAAATCCCTTCTTAAAGCTATTGTAACGTGCCTGCTCCCACATAGTTACAGAAATACGTGGGATAACATGTGGCCCCATGACCACCAGAGCACGTGGTTTAGTGAAGTTAGCAGACTGTCCTGTGACTCTCCGAATGGGCTTCCTCTTTCCCCAAACTCACTGTGGGGAGGTTGGCAAAGACAAGTCAGGCCTTGCTCAAGTTAGTTTCGGGACAATTACTCATGCCTTCCTTCCTCATCTCTATAACATTGGTGGGAGGGCTACATAATAGTGAATACTATTCACTATAAAAGTCTGAATAATATAAGAAAGTACGTATAAGATAAAAGCCCCTTGCTCTTCCACCATCTAATAATAACCAGTTTGCATCTTCTTCTGATCTTATTTATGTGCATAAATGTGGGCATGTGCTTAGACTGATTCTTTTAAATGAAACCGATGTCTTACTATATATACAGTTTCCTACCACATAAAGCTTAAAGCCAAAATTACCACCTTACTCCACATCTTACCCAACGGTTCTCTTGTAGTCTTTCACTTTTAAGGATTATCCACTGTTGCCAGGCGAGGTGGCTCCCACCTGTAATCTCAGCACTCTAGGAGGGTGGGGCGGGAGGATCGCTTGAGGCCAGGAGTTGGAGACCAGCCTGGGTAACACTGCGAGACCTCATCCCTTAAAAAAAAAAAAAAGAAAGAGAAGGATTATCCACTCTTGAATAATATGGATTAGGCCAGCGATTAATCAACCAGGGAGAGCCATGGCCTGTACATCGACGCACACCAGTCCGACTCTTCAGCACCTCTCCCCGTACCCCTGTAGACTCTACTGGGAGAGGGGTCGAAACGGGAATTCTAATGCGGTACAAGAGGTTTGCAGCTACATTAAAAGTGAAATCAGGAGACTAAATGAGGCTGTGCTGGAGTTTTTCTAGGCCAGAACTAGGCCTGAAAATCGGTTTAAACTGAGCTCAACGATTTTTTAAAAATAGATAAATAAAATTTCAACTGTATTGCCCTCTACTGGTCCTTAAATTACTGCAGTTTTTAACCTGGAAAAGAATCTATTTAAGTCAATAAATCGCCAGCATTTATTTAGCATTTGTGCTATGGCAAGCACAGTTCTGGGTGCTGAGAACACAATAATAAATAAGACTTAGAGCCTGCCCACAAGGAGCTCTATATGATCAGATAACTCTTAAATACTATACGTAATGAGCAAGTAGCTCTAGTTAATCATGTCTCACTATTTTGTTTAGTTCAGTGTTAGCACATCGATTCAGAGAAACATTAAAGTTTGAAGTTGTATTCATCTTAATAAATTCATATAACTGTGCAAGCACTTTTTTCCTCGGGAAAAATAGTAGTAGTATCCTGGGTGTGAAGGAACACCCTTCCCATCTTAAACAAGCGGCAAGATCTGATCTGATCAATGTCTGTCTTGAGCCATTTTCCTTCTTCAGGTCCTAGAAATAAAAGAGACGAACCTCATAGTAAATGAACAATTAGCCCCGTGGACCAGCACCCCAGTGCCAGCCTGGGGAATGGGGGTCCTTCCTGGAGAGGATATGGTTAATGGACTTTGGACGCATGCTCCTCTCTGCTCACAGGACGTGGAGCTGTCTGTTCAGAGGGGGATGAATGTTAGTTTATTACTCACTGAGCTTTTGCCTCCTTCAAGAAAGAAATAGACCCTGCCAGAATATTCCACTAGGCAGTATAGCTCAAAATCACACCTGAAAAAGCAGCTAAAAGCAGAGGTAATTTTGAAACCTCATAAACTCCTAATTGCTAAACATTACTTTCAGACTCAATGGCCTATTTGATGTTTTTTTTTTTAAGCTTCAAGTTCTTGCCCTGGTGATCTTCCAAATTTGAGAACCATTCTGATTTTAGGTAATAATTTCAGGCACCAGAAAGTGTTAAAGTTTAGAAAAACACAAAATCCAAAAGAACATAGTTCTGCAACATTGGCAGAACTATTGCTTTCGGGAAAGAAAATCAAAACAAAATAGCTTAAGTTAGAGCTATTTTCCCCAAAGTTGCCTTTCCATGAAAATAAAGTTAATGATGAATTGCACAGGTCTGCCTGAAGGCTGAGAGCAGCAGAATTATTGACATTGCTGTAATACTGACCTCAACCGAGCTAAGCTTTAAATTCTGAGAGAAACAGGTTTTCAAACAGGTTTATAGGCCAAAGAGAGTCTGGAACACCCTAAGGGCTTGGTTTCTCTGCCAAGTAATCAGTCAAAGCTATTACTGTCGCTCTGCCTTTTCCTCCTGGCTAAATAACAAAGCCCAAGTGCAGTTGCCAATTTCTAATGAATATTAGGTGTGGCCTCCATTCTACACCGAGCAAGGGGATATTGGAACAATCTGGTTTGAAGCAATATCCACGAGAGAGACAGCTTCGTGCCTCAGAAGCTAAAGTGGATTTTAAAGCAACTTAGTTGCATTTTAACCAAAATTAAAATATGTTTATTGAGGGCCTGATAAATATTTATAGAGTGCTAGATAATGTTGAAAATATTTTTTAAATATACAGGCATAGTTCTTGCCTCCCAGGAACACAAACTTTAGTGGGGGAGATAAACAAAACCACGTGGCAAGTTCAGTAACAACACAAGAGTTAATGTGAAGGACAGCAGAAGCTGTCACGGTGGGTACAGTTCAAGGATAATTTCCAAAAGAGTGGTGGAGACACTGCCTGGTTCTGTAACAGGGTCAAGTTCATAATTTTTGGTTATGTTTTGAAGCCCTTTATCTTTCAATAGAGAAAATAATGTTGAATCTCTCTGAAATGTCAGGGCAGCGTTGGCGCGTGAGTTCCCCTGCGCCGGGTCTACCGGGGACGTGTTTTAAAAGTGCAGATTCCTATGCTCTGTCTCAGAGCTAATTTTTCTATATATTTTTAGTTGTCCAGCTAATTTTTTTCTATTTTTAGTAGAGACGGATTATTGCTCAGGCTGGTCTCAAACTCCCTTACTTTTTCTCAGACAAAAATAATAGGGCGGCTGGTGGCCAAGAGCAGGATCTGCACTTCAACAAGCACCCGCGGGTGATGTCCGCACCCATTCGAGCTAGGAACTCCGTTAGAGGGAGAAATCATACCCGCAGTGTTCGCTGCTTTCTCTGAAGCAGAAGGGCTTTTTTCATCAATATCGCTGCAATCTAAGTAGTCATTTCAGAGCTTGTAGATCTTAAAAAAGAAGAGACTTTAAGGCTATCCAGAAGCACAATACACATCTGCATCTATGGCCTACACATTGGAAATTTGCAAGTTTTCATTTATCCAACAAGAAGTGTTTACTGAGTCGCTTTAGTGGCCCCTAAGATTGGGTGAAATGTTGTATTAGTACAGTCTCTAAAGTTGTGGAAGTTACTTGCTAAAGATCTGATGACTTAGCCTCTTTGAGGTTATTTAAGGTTTCTGATCTGTATGAGGAGAGTGAAAAAGAGAATGGCTATAAATGCCAGTGCAGCTATAATTAGAATAGCCTGTCTGCTGCCTCCTTTTTCTGTTTCTCCACTTATAAATACCACCAAAGTCCCTGCTGCCTTTCAGAGGCCCCCAAGATCTGTTTATCTTGTAATAGAAAAACAATGAAGGGGATTTTCTAAGTTTTTTGATAGATGGAAGACACATTTCCAGCTTCATGTCTGTGTGCTGTGAATTTATCCATTTTTCTTCTTGCTAGCCACGGCCGTCATCCTCAGGAGGGAAACTTCTAACTTCTAGTCGTCTTTGGCTGCTCACGTGACTCACTCCTGGGGCTTCTCCACCCAGGGAGGAAGCTAAAAGCAATGCACAATCTAGAGGAATGCATTTCGATCTGTTCACCACATTTTATATTTATTACACTAATGGAGTGTTCCGAGTGAAAATTAAAATCGCTTCTGGAGATTCCTTCAGTTCCTTGTTTTATGGCATTATGTTTGAATAAAGACTATAATCTTTGAGGAACAGCCACGTAACAACTTTTGTTAATTGTGAATCAGATTATAATGAGCCCGAGAGGGTAGGACACGGAGCCGTAGAAATGTTAAATTACCGTATCCCATAAAAGGGTACGTGGACACAAGTTAACATCCTCCTTTCTGAATTATCCTTGTCTGGGATTAACTTCTGGAAAGTTTTAGACTGAAAGAGAGATATTTGAAAATGATGAGCAAATTAAAAGGAGATGTTTTAAGTGCCCTAACTCCAGAGATTGTTGTCTCCTCTATTGGAAAACTTCTCAGATTCCTTTCCTATAAAACATTATACTACATCAAACACGGAGTTTGATTTATGTTATAATATCTAGGTTTTGTTTGGCTGAAATAAATGAAACAGAAAAAAATGTCCATGTTTTTCTTTAGGGGTTAAAAGAACAATCTTTTCTTTCAACTTTAAAGTGTGCGTTTTGGTTCCTAAATGATCACATTGTTCACCTGTTTGTTTCCATGGAAAATTGCAGTTTTATTTTTATTCATTTTGTCCCCAAAATTTTCTGACCTGTGATCCATAAAGCATAATGGGCAAATAAAACTCCTCTTTAGAAGAGGATAGAAGTTAGGGAACGAACGTGAGCTTAAAGGAGATGAATGCAAGGAGACACTGGGCAGAGGGGCGGTCGTGCAATTTCTTTCACTGCAGCAGGAGAGTTTTGTTTTTTTTTTGAGACAGAGTCTCACTCTGTTGCCCGGGCTAGAGTGCCGTGGTGTCAGCCTAGCTCACAGCAACCTCAGACTCCTGGGCTCAAGCCATCCTCCTGCCTCAGCCTCCCGAGTAGCTGGGACTATAGGCACGCACCACCGTGCCCGGCTAATTTTTTTATATTTTTAGTTGTTTGGCCAATTTCTTTCTATTTTTACTAGAGACGGGGTCTCGCTCTTGCTTATGCTCATCTTGAACTCCTGAGCTCAAGCAATCCTCCCACCTTGGCCTCCCAGAGTGCTAGGATTACAGGCGTGAGCCACCGTGCCAGGCCCAGAAGAGTTCTTTAAATAGCAGTTAATGACTGCTGAAAATTGTGACAGCATCTGATTTTAAAGAAATGATACTTCTGTTCTCGATTCCCATCTAGCAGGTCTGAGACTCAGCAAAACCTCGCCATTTCAAGGTGTCTAGGAGACCATTTATAGGGCCTGTCTGAAGAACAAGGAAACAGCTGCTTCACACATACACACCACTGGTTTCCACATACACAGAGTACTGAGATTAATAGAAATAAACTCATTAAATCCATTAAAATTCATAGAATTCAGCATAGGTATTTATCATTAAATTTTTTTCTCAATCACTGAATGTAAAAAGACCATCTACAATTATGGGGTTGGATCATAAAATTTTTGATACTGAAAACGTTCATTGTATTTCAAAAGGTTGGAAGCCAGAGGCCACGGTGATCAGATAATAAACACAAGATATTGTTTTATTTCTCTATAGCCACATGAGGCTTTTAGACAAATATGTCCATCTTCTTGATTCCTTAAATTTCACCTGAGTACGTTCTACTTTTTTTTATTGCTAATTTGACAAATCTGTTTTGAATTCCTCCCAAATGCCAGCCACTTTTTAGGTACTGGGGCTACAGGAGTGAGCAAATCAAGCATAAATTCTTGCCCAGAGTTGTTGGGGGGGATAAATAATAGACTAGATAAGAATGTTCTACAGTATATTAGAAAGTGACAAGTGTTACGGAGAGAAATACAGCAGGGAATGGGAACAAAGAGCATGGTGTGCGGTAGGGGGCAGTGTTTGGAAAGCTGGCCAGGGAAGGCTTCCCTGGAAGAACCTGAAAGAGATAAGGGAGTCGGCCATAGAGCCGTCAGGAGGAAGAGGAGGCAATCCAGCAGAAGGGACAGGGGGTGCAAAGACCCGGAGGCAGGAGCCTGCGCGGTTGCCACAAATGGGCAGGGGAGGTAACAGGGAGTGGAGTCGAGAGGAGGCGGAAAGAGAGGCAGATCAGGTATCGCTCTTGCTTGGACGGACTTCAGTTTTATTTGAGCAAAACGGAAGCCACGAAAGCTAGCAATGCCGAGGGAAGGCTTTTGTGAGCATTCTTCATTGCACAGGTGAATCGTTCCTTTGTGTGGCACCGTACTGTATACAGAGATACAGAGCACTCCAGAGGTTTCCGCAAGTCAGTTAAACGCTTTCTTTGTTATCTTGTAATCTTGGTCTCTCCTCTTGATATGTTTAATAGATCTTTTTTAATAGTGGAAACCAAAATTTTCATTTATTTTCAAATTATCAAAATTTACTAACTATAATCTGAATCAACAGTTTTTATTCTTATATAAAATGTGAAGCAAAAATGGCGTATATACACTAAAATAAAACTCTAGGGTCACGATTATAAAATAATTACACTAATTCTATAGGGCATTCATGAGAATTACTTATTACTTCATTTTATATAAGAAAATTTAAAAGGTTTTATAATGTTTACATATTACCCCAAATATATGAATTTATATGAATTTACTTCTTTTTCTTCTCTTAC
>NW_012150396.1:6923955-6955981 GCF_000956105.1 Propithecus coquereli | reverse complement strand
CACTCTAGCCAGGGCAACAAAGTGAGACTCTGTCTCAAAAAAAAAAAAAAAAAAACCAACATATACACACACTCTGAAAGATGTCCATTTCTTGGGAAGAAAATCATGTGTAGGCTGAATAACACTGAAAGGATGATACAGACTTAAATACAAACTCAAATTTACCAGGACGTTGAAAGGCACAGGTTTGGCTTGTCATACTCAGCAACTCTCTGGGGTCCTGAGAACCTAGCGTGTGTGTGTGTGTGTGTGTGTGTGTGTGTGTGTGTGTGTGTGTGTATTTTAAACTCCTAAGAGTCTACCTCAAAAAATATAAAATTTGCAAAACAGAAATTATATGATTTAAGCCATAAATACCTGTCAACTATGCTCTGGTGCGGAGCTGCAGTCAGGAGAGCGTTCCAGACTGAGGTGGAGGAACCAGGCATCATGTAGACCAGGAGACCCGGGCTTTGTACCTCAGTCGCGTTGAGAAGCTGATTTTTAAGACAGCAAACAGGCGACCAATTCTATCACTTAATAAGTCTTTTCTTTCGAAAAGGAAAAATCTCCTGCGGGATAAACAGATATGAGTAGATTTGTTTTATGAGTTTCCAATTCTGCGATCATTTGCATTTGAAGAGGTGCAGGAGCCCTCCTGGCTTCTCTTCAAAGACGGAAGACAGGGGCTGGGGGTGGCAGAGTCTCGCTGAAAAGCCTGTGTCCCTGGCATTGTGCCAAGGACTGGAGCTTCGCATACATCAGTGATTAGAGACGAACTTCGTGTGCTAACAATTCTGCTTATGTTTCTTTTTCTAAAGCTTAGGTCTTCACAAGCAAAAAGTAAAAGAGAGAGGAGGAGAGGGAGGTATTCTTCTTAGTGCAATTAGCATGCACAGACTCCTACACACAGAATACCTAAAACAAACAGCGCATTACATTGAAACACTCGCTTAAAAAATGGCCCTAGTTTGCCACAATCCTGCTTTGTGGGAGTCGGCCAGGTTGTATGAGCCCCTCCCGCCTGTTCTGTACGGCAAGAACCAAAAAAGAAGAGCAGTCACAGCGTGTGGCTGGATGAACATCAAAGCCAAGTTTGCCGTGAGTTATTTTCCTCCCTGTTCCTCTCGCTCAGGGCGTGAGGCACACGTGTCTACAGAAAGGCAGCGCCCGGCGCTGTGTAATTGTCGGGCTCTTTAGCGGTAAAGGCCAGGAACGCTGCAGCCGAAAGGGCATTTAAGAGATACGGGTTTTTAAATGGCATCCAAAAAAATCCCTTATTTATGGCAGCTGAAAATTTTCTGGTCTTTGTTTTTTTTACAATCTATATTTTAAAAAATACAAAGTAAAAGATAATTACAACGTCTAAAATATTTACTTTGAATTATAATCTCATGCAAACTTCAGACTGTATTGAAGTGACAAGAATCGTAGAATCCCTCACTACGGAGTTCCCAGGAAAGCCTCTGATACAAGTCCCATGTTCTAAAGCAAGAAAAAAAAAGATGCCTGTTCTCAGCGTAACGATCACTGGAAATGCAGTGTTTGTTTTCTTCGTGCGTTCACTCCTTTCCATGGGTGTTCCCTGTCTGACCAGCTATTCCCACCTTTGGATCTCAGGGTTCCTATTAACCTCAAAACGTTATTTTCTCTTGTATTTTTAAAATTATTGAAGAAATGCTGCAAAATAAAAATAATGACAGTAAAGATAATTGGTAGTCATATTCCAAACTGCTTTGAACATTGCAGTGAATACCTCGCTTCACTGTAGTTTTTTTCTTTACACACATACGTGTTGACTAAAATAGACACACTATGTATTTCCTGTGTGTGGATTTGCTACCTCATTCTTCAACATGTTGTGGACATCTTTCCATGCCAGTAAATATAAATCCACATTGTTTTATAACTGCATAATGTTCTACTTGATATATATATATATATATCATAATCTAGTTTACCAAACCCTTACTGAGAGTTGAATTGTGTCTGTCTTATAAACACTGATGTCACGTGTTCATTTTTATATATGATCTTTGTACGATAATCTTATTATTTACTTAGGATGAATTTCTAAAAGCACAGTTGCTAAATCAAACGGTGGCTTTTGACACATATTGTCAAAAAATTTCAGAAAAGTTGAGCTAATGTATATTTCCAATGCCCACAACATGAATTGCCCACTGATCCACTACTGGCCAACACTAGAGACAATTAATATTATATTTGTATCTTTATAACTCGTAATAGGCCAAAAATGGTTTTTTGTTGTTTTAATCTGTATTACTAGTGATCTTGAGCATTTTTCTTGTGTGTTTAGCAATCTGTATTTCATCTCTAGTGAATGATCTTTTTAAATGATTATTTACTTTTATCAAGATGCTCATCTTTTTGTAATAGATTTGTAATGTCTCTGTAATTAGCAAGTATATCACCCTTGTCTGTCTTATATACTATAGATGATTTTTCCAGCTTCTCATTTGACTTTTAACATAGTTTATGGCTGCTTCTGGTTTTGTTTTTAATCTATACAGTTTTACGGAACTAAATGTTTAAATAGACTCACCACGTTTTTCTACTGTGGCTTTTGGATTTTGTGCCTTGCTTAGAAATTCCAATATTAGTTTTTAAAAGTGTAATCCCATGTTTTCTTTAAATGTTGTATGGTTTCATTTTTTAAAATTAAACATTTGAGCACTGTAGAAATTATTTTGGTATAAACAATGATGTAGAACAATGATGTATTATTTTTTGCATATGGCTGATTATCACATCTGATATTGAATAATTCATCTTTTCCACTAAATAGGAATGTCATATTTACCATGTACTTAATTACCATACATATTTTTATCTGTTTCTTGATTTTCTATTTTGTGCTGCTCATTTGTCTATACGTGTAATAGCACAAAACTGGGGTGTTTTTTGTAGCTTTGTACTTTAGTATCCAGTATAACCGGATAACTAGTCTCAGGTCAGTACTTTTATTCCCCCATGATTTTCTTGAGTATTGTTGCATGTTTCCTTTTTTTAAAAAAACTTTTTCTTTTTTTTAAAAAAATGGTATGTAGCCATGGTTTAAGTAGCGAAATAGTTCTACAAGATTTGTCAAGAAAAATAGTAGTGCCTCTTCTCCTACCTGCTCCTAAATGCTCCTCATCAGAACACACCATTTTCACATCTTTAGCTGACTATTTTAGTATTTATCTTTATGACTCTAAAAACATGCTCGATTTTTTTCCTTTTTAGGTATTGTCTATTGACTCCCCCCACTACCACCACAAGCCAAGCATTTAATCTCACTTTTCTATCCCTGTCTCCACTACACACACACACACACACACACACACACACACACACACCCTTTCCATCTCTCCATTCTATGTAGCTACATTGTAATTTGGTTAAAGCAATAATCAGTGTCTGGATTATTATATTATATACGAGTACATTTCTTTTCGGAACTAAAACTTGGAGTAAAGTGATTACTTGTTTCTCTGGGAGTTAACAGTTGCTGACTGTTGTCTTCATTTTTGTCCACCTCCTCCTCCTCTTCTTTCTCTTCGTCTTCATTTTCCTACTTTTCTATGTTCTGACCTTCAATGCCGAGCTCGTGGCCAGTGAACTAAGTCATGTTTCCAGACGACCGGATGGTGCTGTCAATTTCGTCTCCCCAAAAGGGCCTCTGCCGGAGCCTTTGGGCCTATTGAGCTTGGGCTGGGGATTTTTTTCTGTTTTTAGTATGGTTTTTACATTATTTAAATGTCAATTTTATTTTCATTGTGCAACTTTTTTCTTATATTTAATGTGAAGCTTTTCACAGAAAAACTGGATGCTGCTAAAACAAAGACAGCTGTGTTTACTTGACTTCGTAAAATCCCAGTAATAATTTGTACTGAGATTAGTGTAGCTACTTACGGCACTAAATACTTGCCAAAGTATGCATGATAAGACAGAGGAAGATGAAACAGAATTACAAATCAATAACTGTTTAGTTTTCGGCCCAATACGTACGGGGAATCGTTACACATTGGGTTACAGAGTGTGGGGGAGACGGGCCCTGTCACACTCAGGACTCATCTGCCTTGCACGGTTCTCAGAACTTAATCGTACTGGGGCGGATGAGACGGGGTGAATTCTGTGGCACTGAGCGCACGGAATGTCATTTTCTAACGACACATCCTCTATCTCGTCTGCCGCGCTGCTTGTCTGTGCGACGCAGATGCCAGAACAGCATCGTTCTTCACCTGGGCACCTGTGCGAAGCCTGTCTGAAGGCACAGTGTCTGGGAGATTTCTCCTCTTTGAGAATGGCTGTCTTAGGATTTGCGTCTTTTATGCTTTTAAGAAAAACAATAATCATTTATAATTGTTATTATTGTTATTTGAAATGTAAAATTGAGAAAAGAGAACTCTCATGCCAAAGAGTGATGGAAAAAGAAGTAATAATACTATTTGGACACAACTAAAGGGCCTAGGTTGGTATTTTTGGCAGATCTACCTAAGGGCAGCTCAAAGATACAAGTATATCATTTATACTTGTATAAATATACTTGTTTATATTACATTTGGTTTTTTATAAATGAAAATAAAAAGCGTATGTATACCTATAGCCCACACTAGTAAGTTATTTTATTAAGGTAGATTTTCTTTTTTGGAAATGTTTGATTATGTTTATATTTTGATAATATTTTCAGTGATTTTCAAAAGATTAAATGAATTAATATTTCGTGATAAAGGAGAAACACAAAAGAAATTCTAATCATATAGATTATGTGATTTCCTCTAATCAAGTTAATACCGTCTGTATTTCTGACTTGTTTCTTATTTAAAGGAATTATTTCTACTTATGTGTCTAAAGTGTATTGTTAAAGAATCTTTGCTAATGATACATAAGAAAATGCTGTCCTTCATACTCAAAGGTTCTGCTACTGATACACCATCAGAAAATACATTTTAGTTATTTTTTTCAGTATTTATAATGGATTTACATTTTTTTATCCACTTCACTCTGTCTTCCTGGAAACCAGTAATCAATCTCTCTCCCTCTCTCTGATTCTCTCTTTTTCTCTCTCTCTCCTTCCCTCACTGTTACCTTCTCTTCTTACCTCCCTCCTTTCCTCCCTTAATAAATTGGGTGCAAATGGATAGGAAGTACAGATAAAACACATTAAAGCAACTCTTTTCTCCCTTGCCAACCCTTAATTTCTTTTTTTCCCTAAGTGAATGTCACCTTTCGATTTGCTTCAGTCTCTGTATTACGCTGTCATCATTTTCTCTCCATGGGAACGAAAGTCCTCAGTCATTTATTCAGGACCATCATGCAATTTTTGTAGAAAAATATTCGATATTAAAAAAAAGCACGTTACAGAAAATCTGAGAACTCTGTCGTTTCTCAGTCTCTAAATACGCATTGAGCGGAAAACTGTGTCACGCTGGAGACAGAGGGGTGACGGGGAAATTGATCATAAACCAGTACACAGGGAAACAAGATGATTCCAGATAGAGACACGTGATGTGACGGAAATAAGATGGGAGGTGTGATGGTGACTGGTGTGTGTGCGTGTACATGTGTGTGCTCACGTGCGTATCTGCACGCATGTGTGCGTGCGCATGCAGTGGTCAGAGTTCCTGATTTTCTCATTTATCAAACAAAGAGTTGAATTAGATGATCTCTGAGATGCCTTCAGACCTTTTCTAATGATGCAAATTTTCTAATTTTGTTCAACATTTTTGTATCTGTTTTACTATTCTGACTATGTGGATTATTGTTTATCCATTAGCACTTTAAAAAAGCAACGGGAGCATGAAAAATCCACCTATCAGGATTTGAAAATATTGTCTCCATTTCCTATTCATAGTGTCTCTCTATTTGTCTCTGCACGAAGAGGCTTCTAGAAATCACGGCCTTCTGGCTGAAAGATCATGGACAGTGGGCTGGACAGCGGTGTGGCTGCTTGTAGCTTCTTCCCCTCCTGGGAAGGGCACGCCCAGTTGGAATCGCTCTATCCTCGTCTCACAAGATATTAGTCATGTGAAGATCTCTTGGCTAACGAGTTGCACATGGGAAGTCATTGTGTGATAGAAATGATTAGTGATAGTGACGGTAATAATAACTACAGAACGGTCACATTCATCATAAATCTCTTTTGAGGACTGTGGTAGAACCTCCGAAATGTTGTAAATGCAACTTCTCAGTTTGGTGGATGAGATGACAATGCTTTCTTAGACTATGCTTTGCGAGTCACCTGTTTAGATTTTTAAATAATGAGTTTATTTTCCTCACTGACAATCACAAAAATACCGCCAGGAAAAAATGCATTTTCTTGGTTGTCATGGAAAATACATTTTGAAATCACTTCCCACTATATTATAAAGTCTGTTATTAAAAAAAGTACAAGGAGCATGGATGAAAATCATGCCTTGAGCCCCTCTTAGTGGACGGATAGACTTGTTAGTTTTCTTTTAGGTTTTTGTTTAGTAGTAGTCTTTCCCCCTTGCATTTTTTCTGTCATCTTTTGCACTTGCTTGCAGTTAGAAATTTTATACAGCCAAATGGAAAAAAATAAAAAGAGAGAGACAAACAGTTTCAGGAGTAATCATTTAAAACATCGCAAAAATGAGAAGGAGTTCATAAAGCCATGTCTGTGAAACTGATATGATTTATCTCTGTTACAGAGGCAAACCAAACTTACTGGACATGGGCTCTTTGATGATCAAGCCCATCCAGCGTGTGATGAAATACCCCTTACTGCTGTGTGAACTTCGGAATTCCACCCCTGCCTCTCACCCCGATTACAGAGCACTGGAGGACGCCTTGGCTGCTGTGAAGGGCATTAACGTGAACATCAACGAGCTTAAAAGAAGGAAAGATCTAGGTAGGAAGACAGAGGATGAATGGCTGTTTCCATGTTTACGTTTCTGAGAATCAGAATGTCTAACTAGCAGTCGCGTTGAACACGGTCATTTGAAATCCAGTTAGAAGTTGGGGAGGGGAGAGTGTGGTTTTGTCTTGCCAGCTGGGTGCAGGAGAAGATGACATTTTTTTTTTAATCAAACAGCTGTGTATTTAACCTCATTTGGCCACTGCGCTCCTAGTGATGTGTTGTGGGCTGAGGATAGGCATAGCACGTACTCCTCCATCACTGGAGGCATCTGTAGTAAGAAGCAGAAGGGGTGAGAGGGAAGGTCGTCCAGAGAGCAGCTGGGAGGGGCAGATCCAGGTGAGGGCCCAGCCAGGACAATGAGCTCATCTGGTCCTGGCACACAGAGAATGAAGATTTTTTTGGCAATAATTTCTCTACTGATGGGAGCAAGTATACTGCTCTCTAGAATTAACAACTTATCGTTAACTATTTGTAAGCTAAGATGTAAAATTAGTATTTAATATAAAATGGAGATTTCAGAACAAGAAAATAATGATTGCTGCATATCCCAGAGGTAGTCACGCACTGGGCTGGGCTCTGGGTCCTCCAGGGTGATTTGTGTCCATAAAGTTCTTAGTTGTCCTCGTACTCCTAACATTAGACCTCAATTCTACCTAAAAGCAATAGCAGGACTTCCCGGTCATGGACTATGAATATTTTCATTTTTGTTAGATGACGCCAAATTGTTCTTTACGACTGTGTTGATTTAATCCTCATCAGCAGTGCCTAAGATTGTCCCTCTCCCTACACTCTTATCTACACTGGATGTTAGGGCTAGTCAACATTTCAAACAACACGAGAGGTGAAAATGATTTTAAGGTAAATAAGTAAAGCTCAGAGAAATTACTCAACTTGACCCACTCTGGGATCGGAGGTCCCCTTACGTTGGGGACAGCTGCCTTTTCATGAGTTGGGTCCTGATTCCCCATTGCAGCGGCCCCGAGAATAGATTACCTGAGAAGCGAGGCAGAGCTCTTTCCCTAGCACCAGGGATTTCCTCAACGTGGGAGACAAGAGAGCCTGCGGCCCTCAGGAGCCCGTGTCCTCGAACGGCTGAGTTTCTGAAGGTCACCGAGGTGAGTACCTGAGACAGGGCTGGGATGAGAGCACATGGCGCTTGCAGCAGGGCGTCAAAAATCACAAAGGTTTTTATCCGGAAAATAAATGTTGATCTTGAAAACTATGGGTGAAGTGCACGCTTTCCACGCCGCATGTTCCCAGACATGTTACTGCATTCTTCCTTTTCAGTTCTAAAATACAAGAAGAATGATGAGGACGAATCCCTTAAAGACAAACTGTCTAAACTAAACATTCATTCAATTAGCAAGAAATCAAAAAGAGTGACAAACCATCTAAAGATTCTGACCAGAGGAGAATCGCAGGTAACTCTTCTGCCTGGGCTGCATGGATGTTCCCAGGGAACGCGAATGCGGGTATTCTGTGAGATTCTGCTTGGCTTTGTCGGGGCTATTTCTAGGGCAGTGATAATCGAGGCAATTGCCCTGTGCTCTTCGTTCTCTTTCTCTCTCTCTCTCGAGAAAGCGGTGGTGGGAGCAGGGGCGGGAGGGCTTTGACTCTGTCTTGGCTGTGGTCTTCCACTCGGGAGGCAGACAAAGGAGAGACGGGGACACTAAAGACGTGGGACCTAAGGCTGCCCCGGAGTCACCAACCACACACGCTCACTCTCACCCCCAAAGCAACGCCCTCCTTCCGCCCCTGCTTCCCTTCTGCTTTTAAAAAATATCACGTTCCTTTAGGGCTCCCTTGATACTCATTTTACCTTTATTTCATCTATGAAAACAAAGTGTTCAGATGCAAAACCTGGTGGGATTTTCTTTTCCTGCCCCGTATCCCCCCCTCGTCCCTTGCTCCCCAGGGGCACACTGTGTTAGTGGTAACCACTCTGCGTCGGCTGAGCCGGCTGGAACCACTTCCGTTTCATCCCCTAATAAATAATGGATGGATCGGCAAAGGCCCTCAGACCTTAGTGTGCTGAGAGTTACCGAGGAGCTTGCTGGAAGACAGATGCTAAGGTTCTGCCCGGGTCAAGGGGGCAATTAGAAGCCTGTGTTTCTACAAACACTCCAGGTGTTTTGAAGCAAATGACGCTGAAATAAGTGATCAGTGGGACACTTTGAGAGTCACAGGAGAGCAAGTTCATGGTCCTGAGGTAGAAAGACGTGGGCTTCTAGCCACAGGGAGGACGGTCCTCAGCATACCATGCGGCCCTTTCCTTTTCTTCTCATTTGCCTGTTTTCATCGCTTGCTAACATCTCTAACTGAGGGTTTTAGTTTGAAATGGAGGCAACTGTACGTTGGTTCGGCATTGGTTTTAGACGGCTCACGGTAGCTGCTGTAGATTTTTTTTTCCTTCTTCATCAAGTCTTTGCAGCTTTCTGACCACTTAGGTAGAAGCAGCCTCTTCCTCCTCCGAATGCCTCATACACTGACATCCTCATCTTGGCACGATTCGTGTTTGCGGGAGTCGGCATAGGAAAGAAATTATGAGCAGGGTCTTTGAAGTTATACAGACTGGGTTTGGACCCCACCTCTGCCACTTAATCAATATTTGTTTGGGGCACACAGATTCGATGTGTAAACTGGGATTGCACTAGTACCTAACACATGGGATGGGTGTGAGGATTAAATGAGATGATGCATATATAAAGCAAGCACCTAATACGGTGTAAGCACTCGATCGATATATATTGTCTGCCATTACCATCATCATCATCATTTTGTATCATTGCCTTGTATTGTTATTTGCCTTTGAATGTGCAGACTTCTTGCTTGCTACGTGATGTAAACTCCTCCTGTATGGCATGTTAATCATGTTTTTCACTTTCTCTATTGTATAATGTTTTCACATATTAAAACACCTTTCTGGCCAAGGAGAGATTGCCCCTTCCAGGGCTAGACAATTCTTAGAGACAGCAAATAGCCGAGAAGACAACTTTCGTATGCAAAACAACCGATCTCAAGTCTAAATCTCCAACCACTTCCTTATCTAACTTTGACACACAAAGCCAACATTTCTCCTGCCCTAAGTCATCCCAAGGCCAGGTACCAGGCAGTGAGAGACCACACCCATAGCCCGAAGCCCATGGAAATTATTCACTCTGCCCTGCCTTACCTTTCCCAAGGAAGCTCCAGTGAAGGCTCTGGCCTCAACTCTCTCCTCACTCCTGTCTTCTGCAGCCTGAGTTTAAACCTGGCGCTTTCCCTGTGACCCCGTGTGGCATGTGATGACCCAAGACATAATAAACTTCTTACTTGCAAGCCTTGCTCTTGTTTCCTCCCGTGGCTGCACCAAATTTACCATGCCATGGCCAACACGGACATTCTCGGAACACAGGGTTTGAATCATCCTTCTGTCTGCTGCTTTGGATCCTCCCAGGGGCTCACTGGGTCCCCGGCACACAGGAGGCTGCTCCTCTCAGTGTGGGACTCTGTTGCGGAAGTCTGGAATATTTATGGTATATGTTCACAGATCAGGGAAAGGATAATCAAGATATTTCCACTAAAAACAACAGTAATAAAATTGAATTGGAAATTCATTTGAGAAACAATTTTAGCCCCTTGTGGGCCTGTGTAAACATAGTGCAAACAATTCTCCCCCATTCTTTGGAATTTTGCTTCCGACTCAAGACAATTCTATCGAGGAACAACAGGCAATGCCGGCTCTAATTCTGGGCAGGCTTTTGAATAACCTGTTATATTCTTTACCATATTCATCATCAGCTTCTTATATTTTTCAGTTGTGAACTAGAAGTGAATTGTAGTTAAAGTAGCCTGAAGGGATATTAATTAGATTTTTCCCCTTAATCTTTTGAGAGGATGTCCTGTCAGCAATGAAGCATTTTACTGTTAATCAGAAAATCAGCTGCATAGGCTGGACTGGAGAAGAGATAAATCTCGAATCAATCAATTTTGCACTTGTCAGCAGCTCAGGTGAAATATTGGTGGAGATAGGGTATAAAGCTATTACCCAGGAGGAAGATTCTATTCAATTCATCATACATGTATTGAACTCCCGTGCACCAGGCGCTATGTTGGAGATTGGGAATACAAAGACGGAAAGGTACAGGTTCTGAATTCAGGCGCTTGGGCTTGAATCCTGACTCTACCTCTTACTGTGAGCACGTTTCTTTAACTCCTATATTCCTTAGGGTAAAGGCCACACACCTGTCACAAAGAGATTCCACTCACTCGTCTCTCTCTTATAACTATCCTGAGATGGGAGCCCAGATGGGCTCTGCTGCATAAGCTCCCGCAGGAACCCGGTTCTTCCAGCACTTTTCCTAAACATATTGTCTTCATCTGCCTGGTTGGAGCCGGGTTACTGCCATGTCTTCATTCGAGTCCCAAGGACAATGCTACAAGGCCGAGACTCAGAGTGAAACGCGAGGCTTCGCTCACATCCTGTCTGCCTCAACCCAGTTACCGGGGCAGAGCCAGCTGCGAGGGGTCTGGGGAGTGTCATCTCTAGCAGGGCAGCCACGTCCCCAGCCCACACCGGAGCTGTGGGTTCTACCAGCACGCAGACATCAGGGGAATCTTAGCAATGCCTGCCACAGCTCCTGAAGCTTCTATTTCTTTCCCCATTATATATGTGTAAGAATTAAAATGGGAAAATGGGAAGAGAGGTTTTGGCACAGTGTCTGGAACACAGTCAGTGTTTAATAAATGTTAGCAATTATTATCATTAAGACAAAAATACTTAACCTCAAACGCTTGAAATCTATCAGTGGAGAGAACCACTTAAATCACTAACTAGAGTTATGAGAACAATGCGTTTTCTACAGTGGGGAGAATGGGAATGGAGGGAGGATTTACAGAAGCAGTGACATTCGAACTAGTTCTTAAAAAATAAACAGAATTTTGTGAAGCAGAAAAGGAAGAGCAGCGTATTCCAGCAAAAGAGAACAGCACGGAAAAAGGCTTGGCTGTAGGGCGGTAGAATTGGGCGGTATTTCTCACAGTGTGATCCTTTCACCTCCTACTTTAGTACCATCTGGGTCCCAGCCAAAACATACAAAATAAAATATCTGGTGCGGGGTCCTGGGGAGCAGCATTTTAAAAATCTGCCCCAGCATATTGTTATACACACCAGGCCGAGTTGGAGCACGGTGATCCTAAGGCAGAGTATGTTGGATTTTACATGGATTGCAAAGAACTCTGTTGCCTATTTAATCAAAAGCTTTCTACATAAACAGTGTTAAGGGGTTTAAAAATAAAATAAAACATCTCTATTTTCTGAGTTACATGTAAATCAGCAACTAAATGGTCCCCTTCCATTTTCCACCCAGTTCTAAGACCAACCATCTTAAATTAAGAAACACGAACCAAGAACAGCTACGGTCAGGACCCGGTGCTGAGTGAATAACACACACTATTCCTACTCCGAGAAACATTTGTATGTTCACAGAGATTTTGCCACCATGAGGCTGGTTCTGATCTTGTTTTGTGGCCATTCTGATTGCCAAGAAACACTGCTTACCATCAACAGCAATTATAAGTGTGCGCTTCTAGAAATGGCCACAACATATAAAATGCACATTTTTCTCAATATATAAGATAAAAAAATAACTGAACACGTGACCACTATCTTAACTCTGCTGAGTTACCTTAACAAGGACTATTTTTGGTAAGATTATATATCATCCTCCAAATTTGAGTTGATAAAGAATTATTACATTTCTTTAACCATGAATCTAAGAATACTTTCTAAATACGCACTGTGAAATAAACTGGAATGAGTCATATGAGCAAAACAATAAATTCCAGGCAAGAGATCAAATTCTGCTATTTTACAAACCCCAAAAATGTAATATAATTTGAGTACATATACGATATATGCCATTAAAAATTGTGGGGGAAAGTTTTACTGTCCTACAGCTACTGGGTGAAGCTAGGTGAAAATGAACAGCAGCAAATTAAGCTGCAGGACGAGCTTTTCTACACTAACTGAACACCAGCTGTGCCGTGTGCCAACTAGCAAGTGCTGCGTGAAGACAGCCAGCACACCACAAAAGGTTTTCATGTCAACAAGGAACTTTTTTTTTAATGTGCTGGGTCAATTGGTCTGTGCCATTTTTTTAAATGTTGGATTCATTTGAGTTCTGAAATAAACAGTTTCCCATATATTTTTAGGTGAAAGACAATACCTTTAACAGAGAAGAAAAGCTGTTTAGATCTTTAGAAAAGACTGTGAGGCATTGTGTGAAGAACATTTCACTGTGTCTTCAGCACATACAGGTGAGTGAGACACAACCGTTGGCAATGATTCTGCAAGAATGCCGCGACTGCGAAGAGTGAATGTTGACTGTTCCTTTATAGGATGAGGCTTCGCCGTATCAAATTTGGAAGCCTGCAAACTGCTGGCGAAAGAAGCCAACATCAAGACTTGAGTTTTACTCTTTGTGCCCTTACCGACTCCGCCCTCCCCTCAGCCTAAATCCCCATGTTGTGGGACCGGATGACTGCCACCCTGACCATCAGCAGCTGTCTTTACAACAGAGATGGCTTTGTTACGCAGAATTGCACATGAGGCAGAAGTTTTATTTGTTTATTCGTTTGTACTAACTTATCTCTTTCTGGCACCTAAAATGAGTAGAAAAATCAGTGCAAAGGAAAATAAATTGAACCACAAAATAATAGGAACTACGAAACGTAACGCTCCCATGTCATTATGCTACGAGAAAAATACCCCCACAGATTCCCAGTTCCGTAGGAGGTTGTCCTGACCGTCACGAGAATCACTGATTTCAGCCAGCGAGCTGGAGTACAGTACTTACTCTCAGTAGAAAGATCGGTCAGGAGTTTGCTCCAATGGATCTCGTGAAGAGGAAACAGTGTCCTTAATAACATCTCGACAATGGTTACGAGTGTGAGATGTGAGAAGTTAGTAGAGTTACATGTAAATCTGTTACTAAATGGCCCCTTCCAGTTTCCAGGAAGCTGTTTCTGGCAGCAGACTTTACCCTCTCAGACAGAATACCACACCAGCAAAGCATCGTGCTGACAGGCACGATGAGCTCCTTGTTACATAAGGACACGCAGCATTCTGTTCTTATTTATTAGAGGACGTGAAGCCTGATTTTACAATCAGGTTCGCTATTCTCGTCCTAAAGTGCCGCCTTCTGTGAGAAGAAAACCAAAACACAGTTGTAACAGCCAGAGGGCAGTGGGAACCCTGTTCTTTCTGTTCCTTTAGAGGAGAAAATGCCTCTTGGGAACATCTACCGGAAAGTCTATTATTTCCACTAATTGATGCAACAAAAATGTAAGCGTCTTCTCTTAAAGAAAGCATTAGATTCACTAAGGAGAACTGACGATATAAAGCAAAGAGGAGTGATTTTCAAAACAAGGGATTTGTAAGAGTTGCATGCTGAGAATGAATTTAAGATGGCACTTTACTTAATCAGAGAGGGTCCGGTACAGAGTATTATGAGGAAGTGACATGGGGAGAAAGTTAGGAAACAGATTGCTACAAGTAACCTGATTGTACAGAGTATCCATGGAATTGTTTTCATTTTTTTAAAATTTCTCAGTGGTAATAGAGGGTCATGACAATGAGGTCCACATCTGGGATATGTTCAGTTGTATTGGCCTCAGAACTCGCCCCTTCTGTAACTTTGTTCTTGGTTTCAGGCTGCCATGCCCTTGGCCCTGCAGAGCGCCATGGACCTCCGGGAGATTTCACGCAGGCAAGACGAGGAGGACAGGGGCTATGCAGAGACCCTGAGTCGTGCCTCAGATCCCTGTCCTGACTCTGTGAGTTATTTGTATTCACAGATAAATGCAAATTAAATAGCGTCGTTAAAAGAAAAGCTGCTTTTCATTTATGTTTCTGGAGTTAGAAATAAAACATGCACTAAAGCAAATACTAATGTCAAAATTAGTAGATTTTAAACAGGGGATTTTTAAAAATCATAAAATATTTTTAAAGTGGATTAGTTAGGATCTTACTATAATGGAAATGTAAGAGGACTACGGAGTGTGTTTCTAAGAGTAGTCAGTGTCAGTGCAGCTTTTAAAATCAATATTTATTCTAAAGTTTGCATATGCTATGTCAAGGATTTAAGATAGAAAGCTGTGATTTGCTTAGCAGAGTCTATGGGAATGTCCTGAGTCCTTACAGAAGGAACAAAGGTGCTCCCAGAGGATATGACTCTTATTAACATACCATACACTGGAAAGCAAAGCCTTCCTATTGAGAAAGGATTTCTACTTAAGAGTCATATATTATTTCTTCTGTTCCATGGTAAAATATTTGTTTCCTAAGAGTTCTGTGAAATATAGCTTGGGAATCATAAAAACATGTTCAAGTCAATAAAATACCTGAGTGTTAAGCTACTCTGGATAATACTAACTTAATTTAGTGCCTGTGTTTCTATAGGTACTATTATTTCGTGGTAATAGTTCAAGAATTATATGGAAGATATAATAGACACCATCACCATTTTCAAAGTGACATTTTTGTGCTGGCATTATTGTCATTTTGGGTCAGACAAATCTTCGCTGAGTGACCTTCATATTGGAGGATGTTTAGCGATCCTGGCCCACCAAGCTCCAAATCTCAGTCCCATCCCCCGTGCCAAATCATCGTGACAACCAGCGAAGAGCCCCAAACATTTCCAAACCCTAGGAAGTGATACGGCCCTAACCCTTGTAGAAAACCACGCAGAAGCATCTTGTTTTTCAGCACTGAGCAATGGAAAGTTAGGATTACAACTGACCTGAGATGAGAGATAAACAGGTTGATTCGCAGATGGATAAGTGGATAGGTAGATAGATAAATAGATTTTATAACATATGTTTGATAGAAAAAGTGTAGTTCTTTCTGTATTTTCTGGATTTAATTGCAGAGAGCATATTTTAGAAAATTCCTTAAGAGAAGTCTCTTTAGCTTAATTCCAATTCATTCAGTCAATAAATATTTATTGAGTAGCATCTGAGAGCATGGTATGCAGCTTCTCCTTCGGCAAGCATGCTCCAGAACTTGACAGAAAGAAGAGAGAAGGTGTCCTGCCTCCCTTGCATAAAACCACAAGATGATCAATTAGGCTAAATTAAAGTAATTATTAGAAAGTTCAATATAAAAGTAACTTTTTAATGGATAACATATATAGAACTCTTTTTAAAAATCAGATATTAAGAATTCAATATCTATCTAAAGGCAGAGCAGTTGTTCTTATCTAATCATGAGTGATACTTATCTACACATTTTATGTAAGGCAAAATAGTAAAATAAAATCTGATTCTTATTTGTTCCAACCACAATTCCTACGTACAGGTGAATCAGTTCATGTCTATGAGTTACTGGAGATATATGTGTGTGTGTGTGTGTGTGTGTATATATACACACACATATATAGTAATTATCGTGTAATTCTGTATTAGATTGCCTGTGGAATCCGGTCAAGTCACAAACACAGTAATTTATCCCAGGTGCAATAAATAGATTCTTTGCTTAGTCAAGGGATTCATTAAACAGTCTGTAGGTGTATATTGATTATCTCATAAGCGAGACATCAAATTTAATCTGCATTGGCTATTGCTGGTGGCAGTACAAGATTGGCTTCCCTCTCTTCCAGATTTCCCAAGAGTTCAAAGTTACTGGGAGCCATTTAAATGAATTAATAACAGGCTACTGCTCAGATGCTCATTCCCTATGACATCTTTTGGGGTACAAAAGCGAAACCTACTTCCAAATTACCATAACATAATCACGTGACCCAAGCATATATGGTAAAGGGTAAAGGAGGGCGGGCAGCAAACACAGAATACTAGAGCATTTCAGAATAGAGGGAGAGGAAAGAGCAGTAGAAGAAATTAAATGAAATTCAATGATCAAGTGATGGCATGGGGTTGGGCGTTAGTATGAAGTTCATTTTCAGTGATTCAGACCTGAGCATGTAACAATTTAAGATACAGACTAGCTTCCGCATAATCCTTCAACGTATTTAAAAAGAAAGTTACAATTCTGTGGTCATTTCTGTCTCAAGAGTAAAATACCTATACTGAGGGACTACTATCTGTGTAGGGGACGCAATTCCACTACCAAAAACGAGTCCCCGAGGTAGCTAGGCATTTGCAACTGATAGGAGAGGAACAGGGTACACTCTCCTGTAAGACTGACTACATTCCCCTTATTGCCAGCAAAGGGTGTGGGTGACGTGGTGGATCTCTGACAGCCTTGGTAGTCAAAGGCTGGAGATTACCACCCCTCTACCCCCGTGTGCTGGAATAGCTCAGTTTGGCTCTGGGATTAGAAAGAAGGGGAAGGAGAAAGTGAAAGGAGATGACTCCAACAACATAACCAATGGCTACAAAGAAAAAGATGGAGTTATATTTTGGGAGAGCAGGTTTTAACTTTTGTATTCCTCTTCCTGCTCACTCTTCAGGTTCAATGTTCCAGTACAGAGACCTTGTCTCAAGTCCTTGGATAGGTTTAGCTAGACATAAACATGGTCAGATCCTCTCTTAACTTGGTTAGAGGCTTTCCTGTCTTCCTTGGGCTCCTGCAGGGAAGAGGAAAGCCTGCTGATGACAGTTCTGCACAGGGTGTGGGGTTGTTCCTTTCTCGTAATGGGACGGTTTTTCTTCTGTCAGGCAGCTCACTTGCAGAGGCTCGTCCTCACCCCCCTGTCAGCCCTGCTGTCTTTATTCCCGGGGCCTCACAAGCTCATCCAGAAACGCTACGACAAACTGCTGGACTACAACGGCTACCTGCAGCGGGCAGCAGGAGATGAGTCGGACCTGGCCAGAAAGGAGTACGAGGCCCTCAATGCCCAGCTCGTGGAAGAGCTCCAGGTGTTCAACCAGGCTGCCCGGAGGGTCCTGTTGAACTGTCTGTGCAGCTTCATCGCCCTCCTGAGGGACCTCATGCTCCTGGCTCAGCGGGCTTATTCCACAGTGGTGCCGGTGAGCACAGCACCTTGGTCTACCTGACCTACCGGAAACCACACCCAGGCAAAACGAGCCCCGTCCGGGGTGTGCACATGTGTGGTGTGGGGTGTGTGTGCATGTATGTGTGCATGCGTGCGTGCATGTGCGCATGTGTGTGCGCACGTGCATGTGTGTGCATGTGCGTGCACATGTGTGGTGTGGGGTGTGTGTGCGTGTGTGTGCACATGTGTGGTGTGGGGTGTGTGTGCGTGTGTGCGTGCATGTGCGCATGTGTGTGTGCACGTGCGTGTGTGCATGTGTGTGTGCGTGTGTGTGCACATGTGTGGTGTGGGATGTGTGTGCATGTGTGTGTGTGCGTACACATGTGTGGTGTGGGGTGTGTGTGCATGTGTGCGTGCATGTGTGCATGTGTGTGCGCACTGCATGTGTGTGCGTGCACATGTGTGGTGTGGGGGGTGTGTGCACGTGCGTGCGCATGTGCGTGCGTGTGTGCACATGTGTGGTGTGGGGTGTGTGCATGTGTGCGTACATGTGCGCGGTGTGTGCACGTGCATGTGTGCATGTGTGTGTGAGTGTGTGCACATGTGTGGTGTGGGGTGTGTGTGCATGTGTGTGTGCGTGCACATGTGTGGTGTGGGGGGTGTGTGTGTGCATGTGTGTGTGTCAGATTTACTTTAACTGCAGCCAGCCACATGGTCTTTTGCTCCTCATCTCTCTTCCCCACAGGAAGCTAAAAGAGAGTGTCTAGTTCGGGTTTACTGTGACTTACACATTTGTAGCTCTTTTCTGGAGATTCCTTTTCAAGTACCAAACACCTTTGCCCCACCTGCCTGATACTGCATTGAAGCTTATTGATGTATATTTTGTATTCCTCCCCAATCAACGGTTCTTAGATGTTAACCATGGCCATTAAGATGTGGCTTTTATTAGATCATACTTTTTGTCCAAGTAAAAGAGAAAGAACAATTATTTATAAAATAAAAGTTAAAAAAAGAAGAAGAAAAATGATAATAAGATGTGGCTTTTAAAAGAAGGCCATCTCAGCATAATGACAGAGACAGGATAACTCGCAAACCATTCTTCGTTTTGCTTTTGTTTTCCTCCAAGGAAGAGAAGCTTGATGTGTGTGTGAGTGTGTGTGTGTGTGTGTGTGTGTGTGTGTGTACCTTAGCTTCCCATGAGAATATTATTGTATAATTATTTTCCTGATGAGGAAGAAAGATATTTACAACCTGATATCAACTTTTAAAAAAATCAGCTTGATTTGTTGGCCCTTCCCTTCAAGTGTATTAGTTCTCATTCAGCTGGTTAGCTATTCAGTGGACAACACCTGGAGCAGAATTAACTGTCCCTATTTATTTTCCATTGTGTATTTAATTAACTTGTAACTTATACTTTGAATTAAATTAAATTGAATAAACAGATGCTGTATTTACACGGTTCAAAAGTCAAAACCACACAAAAACGTAGAAGCAGCCTCACCCCACACTGTCCCCTGAGCACCCTGTCCCCCACTCCCACCGCAATTTTTATTAGTTTATTTTCTATCCATTTAGGGCTCCTTTATGCCAATAAAAATAAATGCAAATATATATTTTTATTTCCTAAAATTAAAACCCCAGATGACCAGATTCTATACACCATTCTGCAACCTGCTTTTCAACACTACATCCTGGGGATGCTTCCCTGTCAGTACCTAGAGAGCTTCCTCATTCTCTTTGCAGCCTTATAGTATCTGCTGCATGGCTGTACAATAATGTATAACCAGTCCCCTAGTTTTGGGTAACAACTTTATTGTAATGTAACTTATATGCCATACATTACGCCCATTTAAAGTATACAATTCAGTGATTTTTAGTATATTAACAAGAGCTGTGCAAGCATCACCATCATCAATTTCAGACATTGTCATCGCCCCTGAAAGAAGCCCTGTACCCACCCACATTTCTCCCCAACCACCCCAGCCCTGGGCAACTATCAATTTACTTTATGCCTCTACAGATTTGCCTGTTCTGGACATTTTGTATAAATCGCATCACATAATATGCGGTTCTTCGTGACTGGCTTCTTTCACTTAGCATAATGTTTCGAGGTTCATTCATTATGAAGTGTGTTCCAGTACTTAGTTCTGTTTATGGACAGGTAATATTCCACTGGACGCAGAGACCACACTGTACTTATTCATTCATCGGTTGGTGGACATTTGAGTTATTTCTAGTTTTTGACTATCATGAATAATCCTGACATAAACATTCAGGCCTTCAGTGGATACGTGTTCTCATCTCTCTGGGGTACGGTACATACCCAACCTTGAAAATCAGACAGCATCACTCCACTGCCCTATTCATTTCAGGATTCTGTTCACCGAGGCCATCGGAAAGGCCCATCCCGTTTTTAGGGGGCAAAGACATGGATTCCATTTCTTGTTGGGGAGCATGTCAAAAAATTTTCCGATTTGTTTTTTTTAAATTTTTTAAATCGACAAGTAATAACTGTACATCCTCATGGGTACATGTTTTGATACATGTGTGTATAGTGATCTGATCAGGGTAATTCGCATAGCTATCACTTCAAACATTTATCATTTCTTTGTGTCGGGAACATTCAATATCCTCTGTCTAGCTATTGAAACTATATGTTATCGTTAACTACAGTCATCACACAGTGGTATAGCACTGAGGTCCCCAACCCCGGGGCCACAGACCAGGTACCAGTTCATGCTTGTTAGGAACTGGGCTGCACAGCAGGAGGTGAGTGAACAAAACCTCGTCTGCATTCCGAGCCGCTCCCCATCACTCGCATCACTGCCTGAGCTCCGTCTTCTGTCAGAGCAGCGGCAGCGTTAGATTCTGCATTATAGGGAGTTGCATAATTATTTCATTTTATATTACAGTGTAATAATAATAGAAATAAAGTGCACAATAAATGTAATGCACTTGAATCATCCCAAACCCCAGTCCATGGAAAAACTGTCTTCTATGAAACTGGCCCCTAGCGCCAAAAAGGTTGGGGACCGCTGGTATAGAACACTAGAACTTACTCCTATCTAGCTGTAATTTTGTATCCTTTAACAAATCTCTCTATTCCTCCCCTCGCCCTAGCCTTCCAACCTTCTAGCATCCTCTGCTCTACTTTTTACTGCTGTGAGATCAACATTGTTTAGCTTCCACAGATGAGTGAGAACAGGTGGTGTTTAACTTTCTGCTCTTGGCTTATTTCGCTTAACATAATATCCTCCAATTCTATCCACGTTGCTGCGAATGACAGGATTCATTCTCTTCTATGGCTGAATAGTATTTCATTGTGTATATGTACCGCATTTTTTTTTACTTTCTGTTTTTATTCTTTTATCTTATGGTACCTCTACGTCAATATAGACTTCCACGCACACCCTGGCAGTAGAGGAGAGAGCATGGAGCATGGTGCACCAATTCCTAAATGCTTTCGCGTGGGAGCGGCATGTGTCCCTTGCATTCTCATTCCGTTGGCCGAAGCGGGCCACCTAGCCACTCCCGAGGTCAGCGAGGCAAGCGGACGCAGTCTCTCCGCATACCCACAAGGAGAGGAGAACGGGAAGTCCTGGTGGACCTCACTGCTGTCTATCACAACAGTTTTATTCCAACTTATTTCTTTGAGTCTTGATAAAACTTTACATTTTACAGAAGCATTCTGGTGAGGAAGCAAAACAAAGACATGATTTTTAAAAAAAATTTCAGACCATTATGGGGGTACAAACGTTTTGGTTATATGCAATGCTTTTGTACAGTTTGAGTCAAAGTTATAGGGAGCACATTTTCTGGCCCATTCTTCTGTTGAATACCTGGGTTAATTCCGTATCTTGGCTCTTGTGAATCGTGCCGCAGTGGAAATGGGGTGCAGCTGTGTCTTCAATAGGCTGGTTTTCTCTGCTTTGGATGAATGCCCAGGAATGGGATTCCTGGGTCATATGGTAGGTGGTTCTATTTTTAGTTTTTTGAGGACCTTCTGGACTGTTCTCCTTCGTGGCTATTCTAGTTTCCATTCCCACCAGCAGTGTACGACAGTTCCCTATTCTCTGCATTCTCACAGGCATTTGCTATTTTTTGTCTTTTTGGTAATAGTCACCCTAACTGGGTTGACATGATACCTCATTGTGGTTTTGATTTGTATTTCCCAGATGATTGGTGATTCACATATTTTTTGGCCATTTGTATGTCTTCTTTCAAGAACCAGCACAGGCTTTTAATTGGTGCTTCTTGACTTAGCCACTTTCCCTGCCTCCATCTGACCCGCTGCCATCCACTCCTGAGCCTTCCTTCCAAGACGCTATTGCTTATTTTTGCTCTTCTGTTTTTCTTTTATTTAGGCTTTAATCTTTAAAAAGTTGTCCTATTATTTTAGTGGGATTTCCAGAGACAGAAAATTAAATTATCTTTATCTAGAAGCTCTAAAGTTACCCCAAGTTTTCACTGCGAAACTATCATATACTGTCTCACCTGTTTATCGTAACTCCACTAAATTTAATACCTAACAGGGTTATTCAGCTGTCTGGAAATGACGCCATGTCATTTCTACCTACAGGCTCCATTGCTGGTCTCGGGCATTTCTGAGATTCAGAACCGACTGCTGGAAGAGGTTCAAAGTCTGACTTTTGTAAAAGACAACAGTACCACCTTTATCGAGAGGAAGCTCAGCTTTGAAAAGAAGAAGCCTGTGCAGAGTCTGGTACGTTTGGCAGTGTTCACGACAATGATGAATGTCACTTCTTGCCTTGTTCAAATCGTATATCACGTTATTTTCCATATCACTTATCTTGTTCCAATATCTCATAATTTACCTACTTAAGTGTATCATTTCTTATCTGTTTCTACCCTCTATACTATAAATCCCATAAGATCATGGATTTTTTTTCTGTTTTGTATATGATGTATCCCCAAAGTGCCTACAATGGTGTTTCTCACGTTTGTCATATCCGTTGAATAAGATTTTATAGAGATAAATTATATCGTCCAACTCTTTCATTTTCTAGATAAGGCACCCCAGGCTCCATGGGGAAGCAGCTTCTCAAAGTCACTTAGGGCCAGAGCTGGAAAGGGGTATAGGCCTCTTGACTCCTGCCTATTTCCCAGAAAAATACATAAACATATACTTAATTGAATAGTATTTATCAAGTGCTTAATATGCAAGGGATTATCTACAGAACGGCAAAGAGTTAAAAAGTTGCTCAATATCCTAGAGGGGTTAGAACCTCTCTGCCTTCTTATTCCTTCTTCTCTACAACACTGCCCTCATGTGCTTACTAGAGAATTTTTCACTGAATGATTCAGCTGGGTACTTCACAGTAACAGCCTGATCTATGCTCCCACCTTGAAATAACCCCAAATCAATGTATGGCTTCTACATTTAGAAAATCTCCAGAGAAAAAAAATATTTATCGACGCAGAGGGGATTTTTTTGTACATCTATCTAAACCAAAACTTCTCCTTGTTTCTCCCAGCCAGAAACGCCACGTCAAAATGACGCTCACCGCTCCAAACTTCTATCCACGTACAACGCAGAGGAACTTTACCAAGCCAAGCGCAAGTGCAATGCGACTCAGGAACTGGACATCAACCTTCTGGAAGGAGAGCTGGTGGCTGTGGTGGAACAGAAAGACCCACGGGGGAGTACAGGCAGGTGGCTCGTTGACACAGGAAGTAAGTTTTTTTCTAGAACTCCAATGCTCTTTAAGTTGAGATATTCCCGGGGGCCTGTGTGTGCTTCTCTGAGCACACCTTTGGGAAGAGCACACCCATGACTTTGGTTCTTCTTCCTTTTTATTTCCTATCCAGCTATAAAAGGATATGTGTATTCCTCCTTCCTAAAACCCTACAATCCAGCAAAAACGCAGAAAGTGGATGCAGAGAACAGGCTCTGCGATGATGATTTTGACAACATCAGCCTCTTCGTGTCTTCGCGGCCGGCCGGGGACAGTGTCACGGGCACCCCAGAAAGCAGCAGCATAAGCGATAGCGGCTCATCTCTTAGTGGCCCATGTGGAAAGTTTGAAACGAATGGCACCGACGCTGACGGTTTTCAAGAAGTAGATGAACAGGTAACAATTTGAACCTTGATGTAAAAATACCTGGCTGTTGAAATCATGAAGGAGTCTCTCCCTAACTTCATTCCACCCTACTTTAAGACTGAAGTCCCCAGCCCCGGGCCGTGGACCAGTTCATGGCCTGTTAGGAGGTGAGTGGTGGGCAAGTGAGCAAAGCTTTATCTGTGTTTACAGCCGCTCCCCATCACGCGCATCACTGCCTGAGCTCCGCCTCCCGTCAGATCAGCGGCAGCGTTAAGATTCTCATAGGAGCGCGGACCCTGCTGTTAACTGCGCATGCGAGGGATCTAGGTTGTGGCTCCTTGTGAGAATCCAATGCCTGGTGATCTGGGGTGGAGCTGAGGTGGTGATGCTAGCACTGAGGAGTGGCTGCAAATACAGATTATCATTAGCAGAGAGGTTTGACTGCACAATAAATGTAATGCACTTGAATCATCCCGAAATCACCCCCCGCCATGGTCCGTGGAAAAATTGTTTTTCATGAAACCAATCTCTGGTGCCCGAAAGGGAGTATATCTTTAGGGTAAGTTGCTAAAAATATTGGAGGGTCAAAGGGGATATATATTTAAAGTCTTCATTGACATTGTCACACTGCCCTTCAAAAATATCATATCTATTCAGTAACAGTTACTGATTGCTGTCTAATTCATGAATGGTTCTTTTTTCAAAAGCAGCTTTATTATGGTTTTACTGTACAACCATCACTCGAATTCAATTTTAGAATGTTTGTTTCACGCCAAAAGATCTCTTGCCTCCATTTGCAGCCACCCCTCTTTCCCACCCCAAGCCCAAGAAACCAGGAATCTACTTTCTATCTCCGCCGATTTGCCTTTTCTGTGTCTGTCATGCAATGAAATTATACATGTGTGGTATTTTGTAGCTGGCTTATTTCACTTAGCATAATGTTTTTAGGATTCTTTCATGTTGTGGTATGTATGTATACTTTGATGCTTTTTATTGCCTAATAGTATTTCATTCCATGGATATAGTATATTTTGTCGATCCATTCACCAGTTGATGTACATTTGATGTACAGTTGATGTACAATTTCTAGTTTGGGGCTATTAGGAATAATGCTGCTATGAATATTTGTGTATGAGTCTTTGTGTGGATTTCATTTTTCTTGAGTATAAACCTAGGAGTATAATTTCTTTTGGTGTAGTAAATTTATGCTTAACTTTTTTTTAAATCAGGCTCTGATATTTTATTGACAGAAATAGATTAACAATAAGAACGTCAGTGCTCAAAAGTTTTGAAAGGCATAAAGTCGATACCTTGTGTATTGATAAATAGATGAGGCCTTCTCTCATGTCATTTGCCACCGTGCTTCTCCCGGACTTTGTGCTAACTGATCATATAATGCACTACAGAGTTAACCCTATGCTTAACGTTTTAAGAAACTGACAAACTGTTTTTCAAAATGGCCACACCATTTTACATTTCCATCAGCAACATATGAGGGTTGTGGGCTGCAGTTTCCCCACATCCTTGCCAGTATTAGTTGTTATCTCTTTTTTATTATAGCTGCCTCAGTGAGCATGAAGTGGTCTCTCTTTGTGATTTTGATTTGCATTTCCCTAATAACTAATGCTGTTGAATATCTTTTCATGTGCTTATTTGCTATCGTTATATTTTCTTTGGGGAATGTCTATTTAAATATTTGCCAACTTTTAAAAAATTGGGTCATTTTCCTTTATTTTTCAGTTATAAGAATTCTTTAGAAACTCAGTGCCAGTTCTTTTATCAGATGTATAAATTGCAAATATTTTCTCCCAGGCATGACTCACTCTTAACTCGTCTGGTCATTATGTGTTATCACTCTTCTGCTTTGAAGTTTCAAAACACTATTGCTCTATTACTTGTTCATGCTCTTAGTTTACTCAGAGTCCCTAGAAGACATGTTATATTATAATGCTAACTAATTAATAAATTTTATCAGTGAAATCTATATACATGGTTAAATGTTCTGGCAGACTTTGCCTAATCCCAATAACCTAGAAGGACAGAAATCTGAGGACCAAATTTGTCAAGACACCCTAAAGCACTGGCTTGGTGTAAAGTTCTAGTTCTTACCTGCTTTTCTAAGGACTTTGGGCTGAGCACCTCACACAGGCTCTTTCAGCCTGGAATTTATGGTGTGAGACCTCATCAGTCTGGGTCCTACTAGCTGGTACTGCAAAGCAATTCTCTCCAAGTAATCCTATCAGTATGTATCACGTGAATTAGGTCTATTAGAGATTGCCATTACCAAGAGAAGAAAAACATAAGATAATTTTCTTTGCTCAAAACAGAAAATATATTAATGGTATCTCTCCATAAACTGTTACTTGCTTTCCTTTTCCTCTGAGTTTGGAGCCAATTCAAAATAGACATGGTGTCAGGGATATAAATATAAGCACTATTGCTAATAAAGTTGGATTGAAAATGCATCTTCGATCTGTGTCCACAGGAAATTTCCTGTGCCTTCCCTCAGAGTAGAAATTACCCAGCTCAAATTGAAGGCCTCCCCAGTGCACGAGCAAAGACTGTCCCAATAGAATTACTACAAGGAAAAGAAGAGGATGCACCTGTTGGAAACCCCAGTTCAGGGAGAAAAGAAGAAAAGGACACATAGAAATATTTTCCTTAATGTCTCAACTCCAGCCAATAGAGGCACATGAGCCAGTGGTTTTCAGACTCCTCCCACAATGCAACTAGTTTTCATCCCTTAAAAACAAAGAAAGAGAAGCCAGGTGTGGGAGCTAATGCCTGTAATCCTAGCACTTTGGGAGGCTGAGGAGAGAGGATTGCTTGAGGCCAGGAGTGTGGGACCAGCCTGGGTAACATAGCAAGACCCGGTCTAAAAACAATCGGCCAGGTAGAGTGGCACGCACCTGTGGTTCCAGGTACTCAGGAGGCTGAGGCAGGAAGATGGCTTGAGCCTAGCAGTTCCACTGCATTCCAGCCAGAGTGAGATCCTGTCTCTAAGGAAAAAAAGAAAAAAGAAAGAGAAAGGATTGTACTACCTTCATAATCCCTGCCAGAAGGCTGTTATTATTTCCATTCTATTGGCTCTGTAGGGAGAAGAAAATTGTTAACCCCTATATTTGTGATATGGCAAAGAGAAAAATACATTATATCAGTTCCTATAAGGTGATTAAAAAGTAGGAATGCATTGTATCATCTTTACGAATAGTAAAAATATTTTGCATGTTGTAATATCTCACATTTGAAGTACCCTACAGAGCAATTTTCAATGTGGCTATTTAGACTTTTATTCTTTATTTTACTTTATTTATTTTCAGGAACATCAACTGAAACCTGTTTTGGCAGAATTGGATGCCACTTTGGGTCACCATTTCTTCTCCTTCCTACTATGGCGGCACTTCCTTTGCTTCCCTTCAGAATTGCAATAGCACATTGCCAAGGGGCCTTGTAGGCTGTGATCTTGTCTTACTGATGGTTCTAGTGGACCCTAACAAGAAAGGACAGGTGGATGGGTAGTCTCAGCATATACCTGATATCCAGAGGGGTATCTTTGGGGCTTTAAAGATCATTCATAAATAAACGATTTCATACTGATTTAGACTCTAGTGGCTCTGGGATTTTTATACAAGAGCTGAGTTTTTAACCTGGACTCCAAGAAACAAAGGGGTCTGTGAATGGGCTTTGGGGGGTTTCATGGACACCCTCAACTATGTTGGAAATTTTGTGATTATTTGCATATGTTCAAATCTACGGTGAGAGAAGTCCATAGCTTGCAACAGATTTTCAAAGAAAATTTTATCTAAAAAGGTCAGAAATCACTGCTGTAGAGACTTAACTTGCTTATTAAGTCTCCCCCTCAAGCAAGAAGAAATGTCAGGTAAAGAGCCTCCATCATTTTCTAGGATGGTTCTAGTGAATCAGGAAGTCTCATGGGTGGAGTGAAAATAAAACTTACCCTCTTTAATGGGACACTTTTGTTAATGAAAGAGAGTGCTCACTGGAGGAAACACAGTGACAGGTAAAGTTGGGAGGAATGTCATCCTACATTTTGGGGCCTCAGAACAAATCCATTTAGGGTCCTTCATAAACATCCCACACAGAAAGCATGGACTTTCTCTGGGTGTTTTAGAAGCCTCCCTAAATTATGCTCCAGAGCCTTTGTAGAATAATGGGGATGGGCTGATGGATATTCACAGCCTGGCAGTACTGACCTGCACCAAGGGACTTAATATTTAAGTTAGTCACTCGCTGCCTTTTGCTGTATCAAAGAGTTTAACAAAAGCAGTCAAACAAATATGACTTTTCATCCTAATATATTCTCTCCTTTTATCCATCAAATAGTAATAGCATGATCCGCATTAGTGTTCTATGCTGTATAAAAAATTACTGCAAACTTAGCGACTTAAAACAATACAAACTCCTATTTCACAGTGTCTGTGGGCAGGAGCCCAGGCAAGGCTCACCTAGATACCCTGCTCACGATCCCATATAGCTGCAATCTAGGTGTTTACTGGAAACTGGGAGTTCTCGTCTAAGCTCACGGTTGTTAGCAGAATTCACTTTCTTGTTCCAGTAGGACTGAGGCCTCCGTTTTCTTGCTGGTCATCAGCTGGGGACCACTCTCAGCAACTACAGGCTGCTCTCAGATCCTTGCCACGGGGCTGTCTCTATAGGCAGTTTACAGCATGGCTGTTTGTTTCTTCAAGGTCAGCAGAGGAGTATTGCTCTCATTTCAAATCTCTTCCATCAGGGTGGGCCTGAATGCTCTTTCAAAGGTCTCATCTGATTAGGTCAGGCCCACCCAGGATACTCTCCTTATGACGACCTCAAAGTCAACTTCCTTTCAGGGGGGCCTTTCGGGAACCTCTGCAAAATCTCTTTACCTTTACCATATCATGCAGCCTAATCACGGGAGTGCAATTTCAGTACATCGAAAAGTTCCTCCCACAGTCAAGGGACGGGGATTATATAGAACATGCACAACAGGAGGTGGGAATCCTGGGGTCCTTCCTAGAATTCTGCTCACCCCCAATATCTAATAGGCCTTGTTTGGCAAGCACCATGTTGTCCTTAGCACTTCTCAAAGAGGACCAGATTTAATAATGGCTAAAACTCAGTTTTACAGGGCAGTTCAATGTCTAAGAATTAGTGCTTTCATTTCTTTTTTCACATAAAGAATATTGAAAAATATAATTTTTGACTTCTAAAAAGTTAGTTGTTTTGCCACCAATCCCAAGTTCACGGTCTGGACCTTCATCTTTACATTTTTCAACTACTTATGATGATGATGTTACATATCTAATATGTCATTGTTTAGAAAGTGCTTCAAAAAGTCAAAAAGCTGTATCATAATGCATTTAAGTAATCATTAAAATGATGCTTTGGAGAGCTATTTATTGACATAGAAAGATTTTCAAATATATTCTGAAGTGAAAAACAGGTTGCAAAAATTACTATACTATAAGTCCATTTTTATTACCACTTCAGGGAGGTAGGCAGAAATAAACAGAAGGAAGGAAAGAAGGAAAGGAGGAAGGGAGGGAGGGAGGGAGAGAAGGGAGATACTTTCTTTTTGAGTGGTCTTTTTGTTTTTTTTTTTTTTTGCTTAACTTTATTTAAAATTGTTTCTTCATCAAAATTATTTGTATAGTGAAAATATATAATTGTTATATGAAGAACATGAAAGCTTGCTCCTGAAGGGTAGGAGAGAAAAATGAGCATTTTTCATGTAATGTAACTATCTTGGCTTCTTGAGCTACATATGCTACAATACTATACATGCTGGTTTTGTAGATTTTTAGTTTTGGAAATGAAGATTAAAATATATTATGATTTTTGTTGCTGTTAATTGGAGAACTGGGATGAAATCAATAAAATGAGATTCAGTGAAGACAGGCAATGTGGCTCACTAAGGGAGGAAAAATCAAACGCACAAATCGAGAATAGGGGAATGCTGACCTGGCAAAGGTGCCCAGGGGAAGATCTGTGGTTATAAACAGCAGGCAATAAATTAGGTGTGAGTCAATAATACACAGTGCTATTAAAAAAAAAAAGTAAATGCCATGGAGAACTGAGTTGTATTCACACCATATTGTACGTAAAATGAGCCGGAGCTTTACAGAGTGCAAAGCAATCAATAAAACATATTTTAATAAATGCCAAGGAAAAAGAAAAGAGGATTAGATGATTATGACTCAAATTAATAACATTTTAATTAATGTGTCTGGACCAAAACAGTAATATTTAAAGTTAGAAACATACAGCCTAAAACAATTAAAATATTGGAAAAAAACAAAAGAGAAATCTTTCAGCTCTTAAATCCATGACAGGTTGAAAACATCTAACTTAGAGTCTAACACTAAAGAGACTAAAAATACTCAAAAGAGACTTAAAAAAAAAAAAGACTTCAAAAACAGACTAAAGAGAATGCTGTCTTTTTAAAAGTAGACTTACTTCCATATTCAGTTATAATAAATGCCTCCATTTAACATAAATTACATGAAAATTGAGAAATGCTCATCCTAAATACAGTTTGGCCATGATCATCTAGAGCGGCGGTCCCCAACCCCGAGGCTGAGGACTAGTCCTGGTGCGTGGCCTGTCGGGAACAGGGCTGCACAGCAGGAGGTGAGCAGAGGGTGGGCAGCGAAGCTTCATCTGTGTTTACAGCCGCTCCCCATCACTCGCATCACCGCCTGAGCTCCGCCTCCCGTCAGATCAGCGGTGGCATCAGATTCCGCATTACGGTGAACTGTATAATTATTTCATTATATATTACAACGTAATAGTAAGAGGAATAAAGAGCACGATAAATGTAATGTGTTTGAATCATCCCGAAACCATCTCCCTCCACCCCCGGTCCGTGGAAAAATTGTCTTCCATGAAGCCGGTCCCTGGTGCCAAAAAGGTTGGGGACTGTTGATCTAAAGTATTGAGAAAATATTTTTAATTTTGTGCTTTAAATTTACAATTTCATGAGAATCTATCCGTAATGTTTAAAATATAAACTATAATTTCGCACCTCATAGATATAGATGAAAGTGTTTAAAATGCCCTTGAGAGATTTTGTGCTAAAGCAAAAGACTACCACAAATATTTGGGAATGGTCTATTAGTAGGGAATCCAACCTGCTGAAAACTCTACAGCTGCATCGGTAAAGCAGATATATTATTTATAAAAATTACAAAAGATTGTTAGCAAACTGCTTCCAGGCTTTTACAGATTATTTCAGAAGCTGTGTTATAGTACATCACATTCCTAAATGGTTTTGCAAACCAAATCCTCTACTCTGTTCTTGTGGATCTAGTCAATGTTTTCACTTTCTATTAATAAATAACAACAGCGTCAACAACATATTAGACTCCGGTTCCTTTCCACAAGAACCCACTCTGCACATCCGTGCTGGAACAAGAGTTGGGTTCCTAAGGCATTATAAGAAATTGACCAAGCACAGGATTTGGAGTTGGAAGATACAGGTCCTAGCAGTACCAATTAGCCCTGTGATTAAGAATATGTTTCTCCTCCAAGTCACAACTCACAGGCTTGTGGAGGATAAGGCACACTTGATATGTAAACTGTCATGAGCTCTATAAAAAGTAGTTATTGTAGCTGCCACTCTGTGCTGTGGAATTTATAGCAACTCCCTTTTTGTTTTCTTCAATTTTTTAAGTTACAAAATAATCCATTTCCAACAATCTCTCTTGTATCTTATATAAGAGATTTCTTGCATGATCTCTCATATGCTATCCAAGCCTTCTAGCCTAACTTTCAAGGCAAATGAATACGTGTTTGAATGCCTACTGTGTACCATGATGTGGTCAGTGGAGAAAAGGTTAAATGTGTGTCTTAGTGCATTCGGGCTGCTATAACAAAATATCATAAACTTGTTGGCTTTAAACAACAGAAATTAATTTCTGAGAGTTGTGGAGGCTGGAAGTCCAAGAGCAGGTACCGGGTGATTTGGTGTCTGGTGAGGGCCAACTTTCCTAAGTGGCAGCTTCTCAATGGGTCCTCACATCATGCAGGGGATGAGGGGTTTCTCTTGGGCCTCTTTGACTCCCTCAAGAACTAACCCCATTCATGAGGGAGGAGCCTAATCACCTCCTAAGGCCCCGTCTCTTAATACCATCACTTAAGGGGTTAGGATTTTTTTTTTTTTTTTT
>NW_012150396.1:6882361-6923905 GCF_000956105.1 Propithecus coquereli | reverse complement strand
GGGAAAGATGGTGGGGATGTCTGCTTTAACTGTGGAAGTAAGTCTGGCAGCCACTGCCAAAACTTTGACAGCAGACACTGTTGGCTGTCTAACCAACTGCCACTCCTCTGTGCTCCCCTGCCCTTGCTCACCAAATCCTGGCTGCATGAGCAGTGATTCAGGGCAAATGCTGATCGGCCTAAGGCAGGGTTTCTCAGCCTCAGGACTATTAACACTTGGGCTGGAGAATTCTTACTTTTTTCTTTTTTTCAGAGACAAGGTCTCACTCTGTCACCAAGGCTAGAGTACAGTGGCATAATCATAGCTCACAGCAACCTCAAACTCCTGGGCTCAAGCCATCCTCCTGCCTCAGCCTCCTGAGTAGCTGGGACTATAGGTATCAGGGACAAATGGCCGATTTCTTTGCATTCCCACTGTTTTACTTTTTTCTTTTTTTTAGAGACAGGGTCTCACTCTGTCACCAAGGCTAGAGTACAGTGGTGCAGTCACAGCTCACTGCAGCCTCGAACTCCTGGGCTTAAGTGATTCTCCTGCCTCTGCCTCCTGAGTTGCTGGGACTACACGCACGCACCAACCACGCCCGGCCAGAGGGTTAGGATTTCAACACATGAATTTTGGGGGGGACACAAATACTCCAATCACAGTACTGTGGTTCCTTTCCTTGAGGTGCAGCTCATCCTAATTAGGTCGATATGCCAATCAATGGAACCAGAATTTCATCAAAAGTTAAGTAACAGTTGAAGATTTAAATAACAACTTAAGCTACAACTATTGTTCCCTCCCTTCACCGTACAGTCTCTTTTCCTGCTCAGTGAAGTCGCCTCATTTCTGTTTCCTTGTCCGCTGACCCTCAATTTTGAGCTAATCTGCTTGCCTTTTCCTATGTATTATTATTTTCAAGTATTCATCTCTGTACGTTTGAATATGACATATTTGTCCCTTGTCAACTTTGTCATTTATGAAAGGTTACTTATTTCAAAATCCAGCTTTCCATTAGCCGATGTATCATCTATGTGTCGAATTTTGTGGGTATTTGTGTGTCTGTGTAGTTTTTATTGTTTTGTTTGTTTTTTGACATTTTTTGTCTTCCTAGCTGAGTTGTAAGGTCCTCGATTAAATAATATCTGGCACTTAGTAGGTATTTCATAAAATAACTGAATGAATAAATAGTTAGATAACTGCTTAATTTTATAACATAACTAAATATTTTTATTTTCAGTCTTAGTATTTTATGAAGGAAGGAGGATTAAACCCTTGTTTGGGGACTTCTTATGCATCTAATAATTACAAAGTGTTCTGATGTCAGAGAAAAATTCTCTTGACTGAACTGTTTTATTAGTTTCTTCTAGGTCACTTAATTTTTAAAATTATAAATGTATTATACTATCATTATAAAGGATTAGAAAATAAAGAAGTAAAAATGAAAATCACCTATAATCCTATGATTCAAAGAAACTACCTAACAATATTAGATTTGTACATCTAATATATCCTTTTTTTTGGCTATTTCATCATAAGCATTTCTTGTGTTATCAGTCTCATTTTTAATGACTACCTTTTTAATGACTACAAATTTTCTTAGTAAAAGGGTCCAGAATTTAACTATTCTTGTCTTGCGGAACTTTCAGTATCATTCCCACTCCCTTCCCACGTCACATTTCATTTGGGTATCGCAGTAATATTGTGCAAAAATCTCTTCCAATGTTTCTATTTCTGTAGAAGAAATTCTTAGAGCTATTATTGACTCGAAAGAAATTAACATTTTAAAAATATTTTATTAGAAACTGTCAAATTGCCTTCAAGCGTGGACAGTTTAGACTCCTCCCAACAGAATAAAAAAAATGCCTGTTTCATTCCATTCTCAATTGGGTCATATTTTAGAGAAATAAATCCAGTAGAACACGTTGGACAATATGACTTTGAAAAAATAAGAAAACTTTAGCATTGCTCCTGAGAGCTTGTAAACTATTATGTTTCTCTGAGTGTTTAGGTTCCAGTTCCATTAATGCCATTTTCTTCTTTATCTAGATTTTCTATGCAGTTCACGCTTTTCAAGCACGGAGTGACCATGAACTCAGCCTTCAAGAGTACCAGAGAGTCCATATACTTAGGTTTTGTGACTTAAGCGGCAATAAAGAATGGTGGTTAGCTGAAGCTCAAGGGCAGAAAGGATACGTGCCAGCTAACTACCTTGGGAAGATGACTTATGCTTAAGAAGATAAGCCTTTGACTTATTTTCTGGCAAGCTGTTGACTGACTATCTCATAAAACTGATATTACAAAGCTTTGGACCTGAAAGCAAGAAACCTCTGAACTGTATGAACTGATACTGTAACAGGTTTTAAGGAAGACTGCATTTCCTAACAAGATTATTTCATGAATGTATTATAAACAATACATGTTGAAGGAAATATTAATCCAACAGAAATAGCAAACAGCCCAAGCCCCAACTATCAACTACATAAAAGTGGAGATCTTTTGAAAGGATAAATATGTTCTTTTATCATCATGAAAGGTTGGACCTAAGGACAGGTTTTTCAATTTATTGTAATTTTTTTAATTGTATGTTTTCTTAACTATGTTTTTGTCATATTTCTCTTGCAAATGCATGTATGTTTATATACATACACATATAAATCCATATAATGCACTATATATATGTGTGTAATATGGATCATACACATATATGTATAAGCCAGATAGCATACTAAATACACGTAAGAATAGGAATTAATTAACAGCCAACTAGTAGTCTTTAATGTAGAAACTTCCTTTTAAGTTTTGAACCAATGGAAAAAACTGACTAACTTGACATTAATAATATCTAACATTTACTGAATCCAAACTACGCGCCAGACATTGTTCTAAGTGCTTTCTTTCTATGTAGTAACTTATTTAATACTCAAAACATTATAAGAAAACTGTGGCCCAAAGAGGTGGAGTAGTTTAGGGTGAGTCACGCTGCTAGCAAGCAGCGTGGGACTCAGAGGCTGGGACTCAGACGTAGGTGGTCTGGCTCCAGGATCCATGCTCCTAACCACTGCACTGCACTCCCCCAGGAAGTGTATTCATTTGTTATCTGCAAGGCCCTTAGTGATGCAGATAATGATCATCGAGAAGGACCACTTTTCTCTCAGGCTTATGGTTCAAGTATTTAGAAACTCTTCAAAATTAAGGATTACAAGGACCTCCATGATATTAGCCTAGAGAAAATGAAGTATCTAGGTTCATTATTTTTGTTTTGTTTAACCATTTTTGAAAGTATAATTGTTTAAAAATCATCCCACATGATTGCTAATGATACTTTAATGAGGAAATATTTTTGGATCGCTCAATCACTTGGATGATAAATGGGGAATGTGTGTTCCCAGTTCTGAGCCAAGATGTAAATATTTTTAGATGCCAGTTTGTACTTAGACAAGACAGGCACTGAGGATTACATTTCTACAACACGACGTCCTGGGACACTGAACTTTAATTTGGGTATTGTTCAGGGAACTGTCCTTTAGGATTTCAGACATATTTTGTCAAGACCTTTTATTAACTAAAGATGCTTCTTTGGAACAACAACAACAAAAAGATTAAATTAAATTTGACTTTAGTGGTTTCCTTTAAAAATCAAATTAAAGTGATTTTTAATTGTCCATATAAAATGTGCTAATATGACATTAATTTTAAGATTGATTGTAACTTTGTAAGATTTATTTGATCCTTATAATGTATAGTATGTTACATATTACTGAGGAATATAAATAACAAAATGAAGAGTGCTACTTTTCAGAGAGCTGACTTTAAAACACACGCACACACACACACACACACACACACACACACACACACAAAGAATGACACAACCACAGAAATTTTTAAGACATTTACATGACAGAAACGTTTGCATTTTATGATATTGTTCCTAAAATCATTAATCTAAAGATGATTTTATAAGGTTCTACTAATACGTTATTTTGCATACAATATTGTTTTGAATTGGGTACTAAAAGAAGACTCTCTTTTTTAAATATACAAATACTTAGGTCTTTCAATCATCCTTTGTACCCAATTTTAAAACATAAGTAAATTACAGTTTGCCTAGGGTAAAGCAAAAAGAAATCCAAACTTGCTACTTGTGGAAACTATGAATACATCCAAAGACCAACATAGTGGGGAATTTATATATGTATATATTTAAATCAACTGTGACCTTAATACTCCCCACAAAAATGAAGAATTATAAAAGTAGCACATATCTGCTTTTCTGGCTGATGTAAATCACCAGATGTACGTGGGAATCTTTATCTACTTGTGTAGTCCTAGGACTGATGCTTCCAGGATTGAAGAAATCACAACACCAAAATAATAGCTGCAGTTAGCTGCTGAGCAGGAGTTGTAATGAAGCCACCTACTGCAGTTCCGCACTACTGTGGTGAACATATTTACAGTAAAACTATGTTGTTTCTATTTTAAAAAGACAATCTACATTTTGCCGTTTAGACATTTGTGTGTTTTTTTTAATTATACAATAGCCTCATTTTTTATGTATTTTGTTTAAAATCAAGTAAATTGTAATTTTGAGGTCAGATATTATTTTATTGGGCCTAAGGGAAATAAATTCCCAAGGTAGTTCTAAGATGTATAAATCTTAAAGAAGTTTAAAAGATAAAACTGCTGGTGACATCAGTATAATTAAGGCTAGGTATGGTAATGTAATTATTTCTTGATGATTTTTTAAATTAAATATTATTGTACATTATAGGACCCTCTGAAGTAGGTATTCTTACAAAGAATGAAGGGAAATTTTTGTAGCTATTTTTCTTTTTAAATAAATAAGTATATTTTATTTAGCATTTATTTTTAAATACAGATGCTCTAAACTAATCATTATATATAATACAGTTTAGAGATGTAAAAAAATTAATCCAGTAATACAAAATTACCATGGGTGCTTAAGTCATATGGAAAAGTCACAAAGCCACTATTTGAGCATTCCTTATATTTCTGAAAAATATCTTTAGTATTCCTTAGGACAAAACAATTCTATGAAGGTTGAGTTCTGCAAAAGAGACATAATATACATCCTCAATCATAGCAATGAAGCATTTTTTGATATACTTTAAGTGCTGGAATATTCCATATTTTGTCTAAAACATAATTTGCACTTTTACGAATGGCTATTAAGTGCGTGGTACCATTTCTAATGAATGCAGTTCAGGTGATTTACAAAAATTACTGTTTTCACTCCTGAAACACAGAATTAAAAACTCTTCAGTTTTCCCATTAGTTTCTTGGATTTTTGTCCATTATAAAGACCTCTCAAAGCCACATAAAAGGCAGAAATCTTTATTTTATATTCTGTGACAAGAAAACTACCTTATTTAAATCCTGTTTGTTATAACCATGGCTTCTTAAGGTACTCAATGTACTGCTCAACACTGAACACACCTGGACCTCACAAAATTCAAGCTAAATTAGAAATATAAATTTAAATTACAGTTGATGAGGAAGTAATAAGCTTTATTGACTGGAAGGACACTGGACTTTACACTCACTATTTAGAGAACATTACTATTTTAAGAAGTCTAACTTTTTTCCAGTTACTTCCCTCCCCATATACACACTAAACAATATATTTAAAAACTCAGACGTAATTCTCCGTGATCTACAAAATTATTCCAACGTAACAAATCTTCACGCCAGGGCTACTGGAGCCCAGGCTAAGCCTCTGCAGACCAGCTACGGCTTTCCCAGTTTTACACTCCAGCTAGATACAGGCAAGATTTGCTTTAGCTTTTTAGGAAAATTAGGCAAATACTAGAATGAGATATTCTTGTCCAAAAATCTAGGGAATGTATTCTTAGTAAATTGAATAAAGCTTATCTTAAAAAATAACACTATGGTGTGTAAATGTATTTATGGCTTTTTCTTCTTACATAACTTTTACAATTATTGTATTATTCATAATAAAATTTTATTTTGGTAAAATGATGTATTTCCTGTATAACCTATGGACATCACAATATAATTTATAATCTCAGATACTAATAAACAGTACTGCCGCATCCTTGTCAAGAGTTGGAGTCGCCTAACCTTTAGGTTTTAGATACTTTCCATCTTATGTCATTGTCTGTGTTTTATAAAGGAGGAAACTGAGGACCACACAGCTAACACACGGAAGGACTGGGATTCCAAGTCAGGCGTTTGCTTCCTCTGTCCTTCCAGTGTTTTTCTTTCTTTCTTTTTTTCCAAAGTCACTAAAATCTATGGTTATGTGATCTTAAAGAAAGCACAACATGCAAAACAGAAAAGTGATAGCAGGTATCTACTAAAATGGGATTCAAACATACAATCCTAAGAGCTTACTTGCTGGGATAGTTGCATTATCTCCACTCATTCACTGAGCCGGAAAGTACCGGAGGCTCCTGTGGAATACAACGTTGTGCAAGACAGATAAGGTCCCCTCATACCACTACTCTAGAGGGGAAAACAAACTACACATAACAAATTAAATAAAACCATAAATGCTATGAATATAAAACTGGCTACTGTCATCATTGCTCAGTTAAAAAGTCCTGTAGCCCACTTTATGATACGGAAAAATCAAGGTCGAAGAGCTACTTGAGACAATTAAACTCTGAATACCAAATATACCCCTATAAAACAACAAACTGAGTTATATACCTTATTAGATGTATGCATACTTATATATATGTACATATTCTAAATATATAATGCACATATTATCTATATAAACAGTCACACTCAAAGATAAACTAGTTAAAATCATCTCTGAGGTACAATAGAAATAAACATAATTACTTCTCTTCTAAACTCTGTCTAGCACATATTTTTTACGATGGGATAAATTTTTTCCTTTCAAGTGCCAATATGCAAACTATAATAAGCATTACTGTTTTAATTTCTTGTAGGTACTGAGGTTACATTAACTGTTATTGTTGCTGAGCTGAGCTTATGTCGGGTCATTTTGTTTAGTTTAGTCCAAATTGGCTCTGAACTATAAACCGTGGATTTTTTTTTTGGTCTTTTTGACCCTAAAGCGAACTTGGAGTTTATGCCAAATTGGTGGTTTATCAACAGAAATCGGTTTCTCAAAACAAAAACATCTGTAGGCAGATTTTAAACATGTAAATAGACATCTACTCCACATGTAAGTAATGTGATTATCTCAATCCTGGATTCTAATTAACCATGAATAATTTGGTGTCATTATTTAATAGAGTGGTTTAAAATAATCATCTTTCCTTAGAAATAGAACAAGCTTAATTTAAAAAGCTTTATCTTCCCAGAGATCATTTATCTATATTCATAAATTAGAATAATTATTTTAGAATAATGATATTAGAAAAACCTAGGGATTAAGGAAGAGGGTTTGAAATTAGAGGTTTATAGAGTGAAGATTTAGTAGCACACATCAAGGGTGACGGAATAGGTTGCTCAGTCTTGTGACTGTGGGAACTCGTTGCATTTCCAGTTTCTGGGGGAAATGAGGTATTCCTGAACTAGAAAATGGCTGCTGTGTTTTGTTGTGAATAATAAACTATCTGTTTCTTGATTCAAAAAGCTTCCTATCTTCTGGCAGAACATATATGTAAAATGATAGCTGGCTTGGCCAGGCGCGGTGGCTCACGCCTGTAATCCTAGCACTCTGGGAGGCTGAGGCGGGAGGATTGCTCAAGGTCAGGAGTTCGAGACCAGCCTGAGCAAGAGTGAGACCCTGTCTCTACAAAAAATAGGAAGAAATTAGCTGGACAACTAAAAATATATGGAAAAAATTAGCCGGGCATAGTGGCGCATGCCTGTAGTCCCAGCTACTTGGGAGGCTGAGGCAGGAGGATCGCTTAAACCTAGGAGTTTGAGGTTGCTATGAGCTAGGCTGATGCCATGGTACTCTACTCTGGGCAACAGAGTGAGAGGTTCTGTCTCGAAAAAAAAAATATGATAGCTGGCTAATTTGTTAGCTGGCAAGTAAGGCAACAACTCAGACTCATCAGTTTCTGACTTAACAATGTACAAAACAATCTTAAGAATTAATCATTACATAGGAACTTCTTTTATACAAAATTAACTGAAATTAGGTAAAATGCCATAACATTTTTGGGCAGTAAAAAAAGGTCTTTTCTGAATAGGAAGGTGTCAGTGTGTGAACAAGTCATAAATTTCCATCCACAAAGTCTCTTGGGAATGGGTATTTTTCTCAAGAATTCTCAGGAATGTGCATAACCAGGATGAGTCACAATTCAACACTTGCTGAGTATATACTATGTGCATATATTACATTGGTAACGTAGGGAAAGGTGGGCAACGTGAGAAAAATACTACATTAAAGGGTATGAGAATTCACAGTCTGTTGGAAGAGATACATCCCTAAATAACTGATATGAGGTAACAAAAACAGTGATAAAAATGAGATGAGAAATCAATTATGAACATTATCACTATGAGGAATCAATTTTGAAAAAGGAGATGAAATTGAGAGGGAGTAGGAGAATCAGCTGAAATGAGGCTGGGAATGACGCTGAACACCCTGAGTGTTGGGAGGGAAGCAGGGAACTTTACACTGGGTCATCTCCGCCACCTTGTAAGGTACCTCGTTCAGCAGGATCAACTCCCGGGGCTTCGCTAGAAGAATTATTTCTTTTTCTTTAAATTCGCACATGCTATCAATCTTCTGAAATTCTCGTCAAGAACCAGTCATTCTAATCATTGTTTTCACACACTATGGAGATTATTAAAATAAAAGGGTTAAAGACATTTAAAATAAAACTTTCCAAATTTTGCTATGTACTATTCAGCATTTTAAGGTAAGAAACAATAGAAATTTGATTATGAGGATTTTTATTAAATTACAGTATCTTACAGTTTATGTCCTAATAATAAGCTTGTCATCTTTAGGTTCATATGATATAAAAACCTACTTGGCCATATTACTTCTTCAGTTTCTTCTGGGCAGCTTTCTTCTTGACCATCTGTAATCGCTTCATCGCGTTGAGCTGAGATTCCTGTGAAGTCGGCCCTTTGAGGGAAGCTGAGGGAGAGCCGCTCGATTCCGAAGAGGTTTTGCTGGTCGTGCTCCCAGTGGGCCCAGACGTCCCGCTACTTCCATTCCCGCTTAGTTGGCTGCTGCTTCCGGGAACTAAGCTGCTTGGACTAGGAAGACCTACTTTGCTGACATTGTCACAACTAACTGAGCGACTGAGGCCAGTTTTGCCCAAGGTCAGAGGTGGAAGTGGCTTCAATGGCACAGTGGGCGTAGCACTGCTACTGGAACCTAGTTTGGAACCTATTCCACCTTTGGATGATGTTGCCAGACCAGTTAAACCCACAGGCTTCTGGTTGGCTGATGAGGCGGCAGGTTTCCCAGCACTGTTCTGTGTGGCTGAGCTCAGTTTTGCCGTTGAGGGACCTGCAGAGGAAGTTTTGGCCGCAAAAGCTGCCCATCCAGTTAGGCCACTGGTTGCTGAAGAGGAAACACTGGTACTGGAAGAATTTCCCGAAATAACCGTGGAAGTCTAAAAGAAAAAAATTAAATATTACATTAGAGCCAAGTATAATCGACACCTATCTAAGATCCTTGAATATAACAAGTTTAATTGTTAGACTTTTTATACCAAAGTAATGACTTGGGAAATTTATGTCATACCATCAAATTAGGTTTTTGTGAAGCTGATCTGAAAAACTACACAGAACAAAACTTATCCATGGCTAGTAAGTATTACTATTTCCAAAACAGGAAGTCTGGATGCCATATTCTTGTCAAGAAAATATACAGAATTCCTTTTTGGGAACTGCTTTTAGATTCAGCTATAAGCCTTACCAGAAAATCAGATTTAGTCCTTTAATTTATTTTTTTACCCAAATAGGTACTATCTAGCTCATTAAAACAAAGTCTAATTCTTTAGGCTTTGCCCCAAATGACAAGTGATCCACTTCAAAAATAGAATCCACTCTTAATGGACAAAAACACTTACACCCAGGAAATTCAGGAGAAGATACCTGAGATGAAGCGATTCACTCAATAATTATTTACTGTGTGGATGTCTGAGAGAAAGAAAACTGTTGTATATAAATTCTAAACCCATTAAAAAAAATGTTCTCCCAAATGTTGAGCAACAGCTACAGCACTGCAAAATATATGTAGAAGTATAAAGTTAACTATTTGGAAGTATACCACTTTTATGATATATTAAAAAGGTTTCATGATTTTAGTTTCATAATTTGTCTGTGCTTTCTGAAACTCACACAACAGATTCCTGCTTCCAAAAGAAGAATTTTATCAATTGCTTGGCTGGCTGCACAGTGACATTTTGGGTAGGACTGACTCACTCCCTGATGTATTTTTTAAAGGTACAACACATTAATTTCTCTGATTAACTTCCTTGGCTAATCAGAAGCTTACAGTGATACCAATGCCATTATGTAAATACATATTGCTCACATGCACATAGGAAACATTTTTTCACTTTAACATTAGGCACAAATGTACTTTGTTCAAATTAATTTTGAATTTAATTTCTTATTGACACTTTTTCTACCTTCATACCATTAAGAAGATTCACAAAAGTGTTAAGTTCACCCACATAGGTAAAAGATGAGGTTTCACAAAATAACATCCTACTTTTAAAAAAGGTAGTTATTATGCCCAAAATATATCCAGTTATATGTTGTATTTGTGTTGTTTGGGGGGGTTTTTCAGTTTGTTTTTGTTTTTTTGACATAGAGGTCTCACTTTGCTGCCTGGGCATAAGGGCAGTGGTGTGATCATAGCTCACTGCAACCTCAAACTCCTGGGCTCAAGCGATCCTCCTGCCTCAGGCTCCCACGTAGCTGAGACTACAGGCGTGTGCCACCACGCCCAGCTAATTTTTCTATTTTTTGTAGAAACAGGGTCTTGCTATGTTGCTCAGACTTGTCTTGAACTCCTGACCAGCAATTCTCCCACCTCAGCATCCCAAAGGGCTAGGATTACAGGCATAAGCCCCCACGTTTGGCTGAGTTACATTTTAGAACTTAACTCTGAAAGAGTTGATAAAACATTTTTAGCTCTTACAAGGTAGCCTTCAATATTGTCTCCATATAAACATTTTTAACCAGTTGAAAGGTAATCAAAATAGAGAGCTCTGAGATCTTTATTTTATGAGAGGAAGAATCCAGATTTTTGTTCACACCATGAAAATTGACAGGATGTTTTTTTACAGTAACATCACAAAATAACTATCTCATGAGGTTACCCAGAAAGGGAAAACTTTACATAAATCATAAATTCATAGAGGAATGCACACCAGTAATGAGAGAAAAAGTTAGTCAAGAAAGAAAAAGGACACAGGTGTAGTAAACTTTTAATTTTCAGCTATGAAAGATCTAATTTTTTTCCTTTTTTTCTATTAAACATTAAACTGCCTGCCATATGGCTACACGATTGTTTAACAAACTTCACAAAAGAAAACCCACCTAAAAAACATACCATACTCATGGATCAGCAGATTCAACATTGTTAAAATGTCTATACTACCCAATCTACAGATTTAATGCAATCCCTATTAAAATACCAACATCATTTTTCACAGATCTAGAAAAAATAATTCTACACTTCATATGGAACCAGAGAAGACCCCGTTATAACCATAGCAATCTTAAGCAAAAAGAACAAATTGGGAGGCATCAATTTACCATAGTAACCAAAACAGCATGGTACTGGCACAAGAACAGAGACAAAGACCAATGGATCAGAACAGATAACCCAAATATAAAACCATCCTCATATAGCCACCTGATCTTTGACAAAGCAGACAGAAACATACACTGAGGAAAAAAATCCCTATTCAATAAATGGTGCTGGGAAAATTGGATAGCCACACATAGAAGACTGAAACAGGATCCACACCTCTCACAACTCACAAAAATCAACTCACGATGGATAACAGATTTAAACCTAAGGCATGAAACTATAAGAATTCTGGAAGAAAATGCTGGAAAAACTTATGGACATTGGTCTACACAAAGAATTTATGAAGAAGACCCCCAAAAGCAATCACAGCAACAACAAAAATAAATAAATAGGACCTGAGCAAATTAAAAAGCTTCTGCGCTGGCAAGAAAACGATCATTACAGTGAACAGATAACCTACAGAATGGGAGAAAATACTTGCATGCTATACATCCAACAAAGGGCCCATAACTAGAATCTATATAGAATTCAAGCAAAGCAAGAAAAAAATCAAACAACCCTATTAAAAAGTGGGCAAAGGACATGAACAGAAACTTTTCAAAAGAAGATAGACTAATGGCCAAGAAACATATGAAAAAATGCTCAACATCTCTAATTATCAGGGAAATGCAAATCAAAACCACAATAAGATAGCACTTAACTCCAGCGAGAATGGCTTTTATCAAAAAGTCCCAAAACAACAAATGTTGGCGTGGATGTAGAGAGGAACACTTGTACACTCTTGGTGGAACTGCAAACTAGTAAAACCTACATGGAAAGCAGTACGGAGATATCTCAAAAAACTAAAAGTAGAACTATCATTTGATCCACAATCCCACTACTGGGTATTTACACAAAGGAAAAAAAAGACATTCTATAAAAAAGACACATGAACTCAAATGTTTATAGCAACACAATTCACAATTGCAAAGATATGGAAACAACTCAAGTGCCCATCAATACAGTAGTGGATTAATAAAATGTGTTACATGTATACCATGGAGTACTATTCAGCTATAAAAAACAGCGACGAACCTCTTGTATTAACCTAGATGGACTATTCTTCTAAGTGAAGTATCACAAGAATGGAAAAACAAACACCACACATACTCACCATTAAATTGGAACTAATTAATCAACACTTATGTGCACATGTAGAAATAACATTCATTGGAAATCAAGCAGGTGTTGGGGGGAGGAAGGAATGGGTAAATTCACACCTGACAGGTACAATGCACACTATCTGGGTGATGGGCACACTTATAACTTTGACTCAAATGGTACAAAAGCAATTTATGTAACCAAAACGTTTGTATCCACATAATATTCTAAAATAAAAAAAATTATTAAAATATTTATATTCAAAAAAACAAAACAAAACAAAACACAGCTAAAGTAATTAAAATGACCAAAGTACAAATAAGAAACCAAGTTCTATGTGTTTGGCATTGTATTTTAACGGCTTGCTGTTGCCTGGTGTTGATTTTTAACAGAATGACAGATGGTTTATAATACTGTCAGGACACAGAAGTAAAATAACAACAACAACAAAAAAATGGAGATCAAGTAATTTCTTACTATTTCAGCATAGAAAATAAATTTCTTTCTTTCTTTCTTTTTTTTGAGACAGAGTCTCTCTCTGTTGTCCGGGCTAGAGTGCCGTGGCATCAGCCTAGCTCAGAGCAACCTCAAACTCCTGGGCTCAAGGGATCCTTCTGCCTCAGCCTCCCGAGTAGCTGGGACTACGGGTATGTGCCACCATGCCTGCCTAATTTTTCCTATATATTTTTAGTTGTCCAGATCATTTTTTTAGTAGAAACAGGGTCTCGCTCTTGCTCAGGATGGTCTCGAACTCCTGACCTTGAGCGATCTTCCCGCCTTGGCCTCCCACATTGCTAGGATTACAGGCGTGAGCCATGGAGCCCAGCCAGAAAATAAATTTCTTAAGTACTTTTAACAATAAATATTTTCTTGCCCATTATCCTATTGGAAAAGCCATTTGCTTTTTACGTGTGAATGGAAACGATTTTTTTCATAGTACAAATTTATTCACTTTTATCAAAAGACAACAAAACCTCTTAATCAAAACAAACATGACTGCCAAGGCCTTAATTTATTTGCCATAAAATGATTTCATGTTGGATTTCCTAAAAATATACTTTAGTCGTAATGGGTTAGTATAAAAATCTACCAAAAAGTGATTAAATATAGAATATAGCAACTCTAACTACTTTCAATAAATTAGTTATTCTTACTTCTATTCCAATTCACCAAGTTCCTATATGACAAATCAATAATGAATATCCCTTGGGTATCAATTCTTCCTTGGTAAAATAAAAAATGATCTACAAATACAATCATCAATATCTTTCTCAGAATACTTTATATTCATATTCTTTTTCATCACACGAAGGTTCTTGAGCTTGCTACTTACAATTGCTTAGACAGGTATTATCTTTAGAATTTTCTCAAGTAAATATTTGAGAATTTGAGGGTAATATTTTTTCTTCCATCTCTAGTACTACACTTAAAATTGGAATGTATATCCCAGGAAATTTATACATATATATTACATACATATAATTTACATGTATATAATACATGATTATATACATACATATAATTTTTGTTATAAAATTAAATTAGAAAATTCTTTTATTTCATGATATTGAAATGCCAAGATATTAATAATAATGTAAACTTATTTCAAAGATGGAAATCTAGAAATGAGAAAGGTGATATTCTTATTCGATAATATGGTCCCTTAGTATAAGAGATGGGTACCATGAAAGTTCATGATAATTAAAGAAAAAGAACCAAAAGGCGAGAACACTTTTTCAATAGCCAGTAAGTAGGAAGAAAAAAAGCCATGAGGCCAATCAGCTTACACAGTATAGGAAGCAAAATTGTTGCTACTGATGGCAAAGGTACTTAGAATGTAATCCAAATTCCTAATTGGAGATAAGTATCTAACCACATAAGAATGGTAAAGAATATCATTTTGGAGTGATTACAGACTGTTTCTATTTGTGATAAAAAGAAAAGCAGCAAAGTTAGAGATTAAATACTACGAAATGTTCCTTTTCTACCTAATAGTAATGCAGCCTTAATTTCTAACATATAGCCATTTAGTATATAAAGTTTCCCATTAAATTTCTGTCAAGCAACTATTGTTTAGTCTACTAAATTAAGATGTAATCTCAGATAAAAATGGAATGTACTATACCTTAACTTCTGCTCTTTTAAATGCTAGAAAAGTTGTCTCTTGTTTGAGTTTCGTTTCTGGTTTCTTAACCAATGGATCTTTGACAGCTGGAGCTACAGAAACAACTGTAGTGGCTGGTTTCTGTGGTGGTTTCTGAGTTTTTTGTGCCTGCAAAAATCAGTGGATTAAATTAAATTAAAAGATCTTAATTAAATGCACACAAAAAGGATAATCTATCAGAGGTCACATCATTGAAGTGAAATGGGTCTCAACATTAAAAAATATTATGATGACAATGAATATATAGGCTCTTAGACAAATTATTTTTAACAACATATTAATAGTTTGACAGATTTCATTAATTTCTAAACAGTAAAGATAATATTAAGCTTTAGAAATCACACTGAATAGGGTTGTTTAAATACAATTTTAACAAGACAAACCAAACTGTTTTTTTAAAAAAGGAAAATCACAAACTACATGTAACTAGTTAGCTTTACTTACTATGAAGTACATTTATTTCTCATTATGGTTGGTCAAAGACTTAGGAGTTTTCTTCTTAGGGTATAAGATCCCTGAGTCACTAAGGGTAAGTTAAAACGTAGCTCAGATCATTTGTATGGTTTTAAATACAGAATGGGGAAGAAAAAATTATTGATAAATAATGAACCTTTTTGAGGTTTTTCCACACTGCAGAACAAGGCACACTAAATCCTTAGAGTTTAGAAATGCAAATTTCCATGTTCCAAAAGAAGAATTTATATCCACTGTTCCTTTATAAGCATTTTCAGTTTTATTTTGACCAGTAATTGATTTTTTTCCTTTATTTTATAACTAAGTGCTTTACTAAATTCTCCTATAAACTCTAATCATGTTTTAGGTTTTTAGTGTTTTCCAGGTAGATACTCATAACTATATAGACTCCGTGTTTAAGAGCACGGAGTCAAACAGAACGAGGATTAAAACCCAGCTCAACTAAAATATGTAAATCTCTAAAAGCCTCCTTCTCTTCATCTGTAAAATGATAATAATACCATCTATTTCGAAGGTAGGTTATGAGGCTGAATTATGATTATATAAGAGTTTAGCATAATGTCTGGCACATGTCGAGTCCTGAACACATTAGTGACTATTTAGTCACGATTATCTACAAAGGATAATCACGCCGAGTCCAGGAGAGCCCATCCACGCTGGCTGGGGAAGGGTGCTCCCAGCCAGCCATTCCACAGTCTTTGACCATCCTCATGAGTCCACAGAATACTATGCCAGGGAATTTATTAATAACTCGCTCCCATTTCTGGAGGCCTGAATTTGGCCTATTTTGTCCTTGTTTGGACATTCTTGCATAATCTTTTTTTTTTTTTTTAATTTTTATTCCCTCTCAGAAGGAACTTTTTGTGTAATCTTCTTGTGCTATTATTGTTAGCTGTACTATATAATTTTGACCCTTAAATCTTAATTCATGTCACTTCTTACATTATACACTTTCCACATCAAAGTACACTTACCTGCAAGCATCGCTTATGAAGCAGCATTCAGATTAAGAATATTAAAGACGCTGGAAGAAGACAACCTGTGGCAAACTCTCTCGTACAAGCAGGAGAGGAGGGCCTCTTACCTCTACTGCAAGACCACGCTACGAGAACGCAGCTCTCCCAGTGAATGAGAAACGCATGGCTCCGCGAGCACGGCTTTCAATCCCACACTGCCCTCTACCCGCACCTACCACTGCGGAGCCTGGACTCCGAAGACCAACCTAACCTGCGTATTTCAGCGGATGAAGACTCATCACGAAGCCCAGAAAGGACCTCTGCTGAGGAGATGATCTTTGGATCTTCTGCCTCCCTATTTTACCCAGCTCCCTTACAAACCGAGTAAGAGATGCCCAGAACCCTTTGTCCTTTGCTGGTAATACCAGTTTAGGGAACTGGGATATAACCACTGACTCAGTGCTGTTCAACAAAGGCACTACAACTCTTCTTTGGGTAATCGCTTCCTACACTGCAGAAGGCATAGAACTCCCCACTCAGGCCTAACTTCCAGCACGGCAGTAACCAAAATACCCACACAGTTCTAAATGCTGCTAAGCATGAGTGTTCTACGACCTTAGATTGAGAGCCAGCGCAATAAGTCATATGAGCCTCTCACTTGATTGAGGCAAAACCCATCATTAGGTTGAGAGAGAATCACAGAACTAAAGACTGACCCTGGAACCTGTAATACACCATCACAACGTTCTCAACGAGGTCCTCCTATAACAACGTATGTGTAGAACCTGCCCCAGCTGGAGAAAGGAGTGCAAGGAGAAAGAGGATATTAGATGCTAATTATACCATCTTTGAGATACCTCGGAGCAATAACCAATGAACACATGAGAATCTTACTCAAAGCAATTACAGTTAGAATGACTGGATTTAGAATCCCTGCTGTTCCAAACTCCTCTCTCTCAGTAAACTTTATGTTTACTGGACCCTGATCTCCAGGCTTACTTTGGATCACATCTTTTGGTACTTCCCCACATCTGGTCTTTGTGCGGCCTCGTCACGTTCTAGTATTAGCCACGGCTCCCCATTCAGTACTTTGACTCTTGGACACACACACTGCACCGACTGCTGATTTCTGGTACTAATCTATTAATACATTTTCTCTATCTTACTCATCTTACAATGGGAACAAGAGAATGCAAGATGTGCCCAGTCCTGTGCTCTGCTTTGGTGCTGTGCCAGTGAATAAGACATGCTTTTACTGGTAAATGAATTAGACATTTAATTTGCAAAGCAAATAAAGAATAAACATTATCCCAGATGAAGTGAAGAAGCTGAGAAGCAAAACATACAGGACACGAAAGTTTACCCACATATTCAAGGAATGACATACTTAGTCTGGCATGGCCAGAGTGTGTGGGTATATGGTGAGGCAGTGAGAGAGAAGGCTGTAAGGTAGACTTGGGTGAAAAAGAGAGAGACCATATATGCACCCTAAGGAGTATAACCTCATTATGTAAGTAATTGAGAGCCACGGGGCATATTTAAGCAGATAAAGTCAGATAAACATTTTAGAAGAATAATTCTAATTATCTAACTGCGGTGAGTCAAGTGGATTGAAGGGAAGCAAAGAGATTTCCTAAGGGGCTATTGCAGTAGACAAGTAATGATGGATTTGTAGAACAGGGTAATAAAAGAGAAATGAACAGATCTGAGGGATATATGAGAGGCAGAATTAACAAATCTGGGAAACAAAGGGGTAGGGAATTAAGACAGACATCAACGATAATGTTTTCTAGCTCAGGCAACTGTGGAAAAAAAACTGAGCAGAGAAGAGAACAATTTTAATTTTAAAGATGCTGAACGTAAAGTACCTGTAGGATTATCTAGTCAGCTGCAGAAAGAGGGTTAGAACCATAGACACAGATTTGGTATAAACTAAGTCACAAAAAATGGGCGAGAAAAAACCTGGAGAGACTAGTGCTTAGCTATTAGGAGAGTTACAGTGAAATAATAATACCTAAAAAAAACTTTGAAGATATACTATAGAAAGATTACTGTCACAACTTGTTTCTTTTGGCAATTATCAATTCTTAGTGGCTTCTTATCAATGCTCTGGAATGTACTATACTGCTCATTTGTAATAATTTTGGTCAAAACCCTAGAGAGCTAGTTTAAATAACAAACTAAATAAAAATCAAACTAAGCAGAAAAAATTGTAACTTGTCACGAAAATTTCCTGTTACAAATAAAATTAAAATCTGACCACTTTTCACTTCCTAGTTCTGATTTAACTGATTGAAAAGCAAAATAGATTATCTTTAATTTTTACTTTTAGCTAAGTACTTCTGACCTTAAGAAGACACATTTGGTCAAATTTATTCTGTGTAGAAATTCACGTAAGACATGAGAGCTCTTCTATGAAGAGTCACTAACCTAAGGCAAGGGGAGAGAGATGGGAAGGAGAGGAGAGAACAAGTCAATGAAGCAGAGAGCAGCTCCTTGATTTCTTTAAAAGGAAAATTATGAAATTCACTTATCATTTATTTCCTTTATAAATGGATAGAAGTTAGACAAACTATCCAATAACAAATGAAAACACGATTCAGTATGATATGAAGGGCAGTTACGTAAGTGAACAGTGAAAAGAGAAAACTATATTAGGAGAATGAGATAAATGGTCAAAGACGAGCAGAAGGGCAAGTTGAGGACAGAGCAATGCAGAGGGAAAGACAGAGGCACGTAATCCTGACCCCGCACACGCACGTTCCGTGGTTTCAGCTCACTCTGGAATTTTGTTTCCTCATCAGACTCGACGAAGACTGGGACTTTGTATCTAACCCCCCCCATAGTATGTTATACTATCTCTAACGTGTTTATAAATACACTGACATACTAGTAAGGAATATTCATAATCTGCAGGTCACCCATTCTGTTTGTTTATCTATATTAGAATAACCTAAAAGCTGAACAGAGAAAAATGCATACAACATGGTCTGGTCTCTAGGCATAGACACATCAATCTGTGTTTACTATGCATTACTATACACACAAACATTTACATAATCAGCTTATTTATTGTTTCAGTATCTTAAATGTTCAAATGTTTGTTTTGAAAGCACATACCAAGAGAAAAGTGAAAATAAAGAACATGATTCCTACCATTCTTTTCATCTGCCTGGTACACCGGGCACAATACCACACCAGGCGAGGGTCATTCACTTCCTTGTCTGTCACCTGGGGCTTATGGCAGTCTTGGTGGTAGAGATTATGGCACTCCTGACATTCAACTAATTGATTACCAGACGCCACGGTCATTTGCCTAAGAAAATATACCATTAAATATTATACTTTCTTGAATGCAACAATTTAAAGGCATTTCAGAATTGTTCTAGTAAAGTTTGGTATATTAAAAGGGAAAAAAGTTCCAGAAAACCAAAGAGCCAAAAAACCAAATCCATGGATTGGCACTTCATTCCTTTTAAAGCTAATGCTCAACCATTAATAAATATATAAGGTGCCTTAACTAAATTTGGCTATTTTCTCCTTGTCATTTCTCACTGTAATTTTTTTCTTTCTCTCAGAAGTTAGATTTTGACTAGTCCTACAACAGTTTCATAACATTTTCTTTGTATCTCTATTAAATTCCTTTAAATTAGTTAGCTACATGTTGTTCTACCTTCTTCATTAATATGAATTATCTAAAGGTGGGGACTGAACCTAATTATCTGCAGTGCCTAGCACACTGCTGTGCAGATCTAGGGTGTTCCATAATGTCTGATCAGCTGAATAGAATACAGCAATATGTATACAAAAAAGTATAAGTTCTAACAGCACAGAAAGCAATCACCATAGCCTTAGATTATTTTAGTAAGTCTCCTGGTGAAGGGAGATCTCTCTCCATTATTACTTTATCATTTATCTATAAAATAATAACTTTCACAGTAGATAAAGGCTGGAATAAACAAATATATGTGAAAACACTGAATCTCTAACAAATGATCCTATTCAGAAACACATTAACTCATTCTCTATTATGTTCACAAAAGCTTATAGTTATTTATTCACTCCCAACGCACCAGAATCGAACATTTTTATGATGAAAATAGCAACAAAGATGGCCAATCTTTTTTGTGCTAAGCAATGAAAGCCATTAACAATGAAAAATTTAGCTCCTGGCCTTAAGAAATTTATGTTATTTAGTATTACTATTAAGTACGTAGTTATTATTATCTAAGTATTATTATCTAGTTATTTCTGATTTTTAAAATGTATCTTTCACTAAGCAAAGTTATCTATGTTTTAATTATTCCTCCATGCTTGAAGACACCAATCAGAATAACCTACAAGAACCATTTCTTTCATTTTCATTATCCTTAGGAAAAGAGTTAATAGTGCTTTAGGAAATTACAGGTAACAGTGTATTTTTATAAATTTCATCAACAATTCAGAAAAAAAAAAAGCAACACAGACTTTTTAAAAAGAAAGATGGAATTAACTGAGCCTACTGAACAGACTCTTCCTTATTAAACAGTAATACAACAATCACTAGAACCCAAAAATGCAGAAAATGTTACCAGAACAGATTAAAGAAGCCATAGTCAAAAAGATACTCACCAATTTTCAGGATACTAAATTGCTATATTGGCAGTTCATAAGGCACAATCTACTTATCTCCTCCCCACTCCCAAACAGTAAAAAAAGAATAGAAAACACCCAACAATTGCTCTGATTTTTGGCAGGTGGGTGTGGGAGGGAGTTGTTTGCTGTTTGCAAAGAAACAAAAGGATCTGTGGCAAGGTACAGCTTACCTACAAACAACACAGGCCAATCCCATCTCCATGGCAAAATCGTCAGCACTGGTCTCTTCAAAACTGGAAAGGTCAGCCATAGCTAAATCCTTGCTGGTTTGGACGGTAATGGGAGAGGATCGTGTCTCTGGTTTCTCCAATCTAGGTTTCTTTGGAATATCGACTCCTTCAGTGATGTCTGATTTCATCTACAGAAAGCACACATCAGAATACAATAATGAAAGTAACATGGTAGAATAAACTTTAAATCACTGAGAGATGAATAAGAAGGACAGTATGTGACAATCAATTCCATTTTATAGATATTTTCATATAGTTAGGGACAGATGTGCACATTAGTGTAGAATTATAACTAATTTATAATCAATACATTAAAAGAAACCATCAAGATAGAAATAAATAAATTTCTTTGGTACTTTTCTTTGTACTCGTCTATCAAAGAATTCTGCAAGTTCAATGGATTTACTTATACTGCCTTTTTTCCCCCCAATAAGATGCTTTGAATTGAGAAAACATTCTCACTAATAAGGCTATATTTTATTCTGAATGTTTTAAATTATAAACTACTAATATTTAACATATATTGAAAGAAATAATGAGCTATGTACTAGTCATCCAGACTTCACACATTGCCATATTTGCTTCACAGCTAATTCTGGCTCCTTTCTTTAAAATATAATTGGTATACCTGTCAGCTTGGCAAAAATTAGAAAGTCTGATAAGACATGGAGAACTTAGAATTCTTATATTTTGTTGATGAGAACATAAATTTGGTGCATCCACTTTTGGCAATTTGGCAATGCCTAGTAACACTGAAGATGTTATATTGTATTACATCGACTTATAGATACACATCATATAGAAATTACTAACATGTTTGCAAAGAGATAAATATAAGAGGTCAATCACACTTCATTGCAATAGAGAAAAAGGAGAAATAGCCTAATTGCTCATCAGTAGGGAAAAAGATAAATGGCTTTATTTATAGAACGCTTCTGTATGGTAGCTAAAAGAAATAACTAGCTCTAGATGCATCAACATAAACTACAAAAGCACACTGTTATTCATACCTAACGGGTGCAGTGCACAGTGTATGGATGATGGACACATTTATAGCTTTGACTCAAATTGTACAAAAGCAATCCACGTAACCAAAACGTTTTACCCCCACAATATTCTCAAAAACAAAAACAAAAAAGACCCCACATTGTTGAGTGGAGAAAAAGCTACCAAAGAATATATACACACAGTATATCATTGATGTAAATTTAAAAGTAGAAAAAACAATGTAGCTTATGAATAGTCATTATTTAGTAAAAGTATGAAAACATACATACTATACCCCACCATGAGGGCAGGAGTCGCTGAAGATATATTTTAATGTATTTTTTACTAATTTCTAAAATCTTAATTACTACTTGTGGAAATCATTCAAAATAGACAATCCAAGGATTATCTGTGGCCCTGTTAAGGTGCATTCCATTCTATAACAACGTTCATGTTTAGTCCTTTATTAATACATCTTTCTTTCCTCCCTATCTTTTCAACAACTGTTCCATCTACAATCTCTGAGGTATGGATAAAGTTTATACTCAAAAAATTATGACACCCTCTAGGGTTCAAATATTTGTTGACAATGACTTCAGTAAACAGTTAAAAAAATTAACCATTTAATGTTAATAAAAATTTCTAAATTTTACTCATTTTTCAAAGTCAACATCTATAACTAGCAAAATATATTTACTGAGCGATTACTACATGCCTATACCCATTATTATAAAAGAAGTAGGCATAAAACATTGTTTATTTCTGCCTGTGGAACAACTGATTCACTCTTTTTTTTCTTTTAAATAGATTTAAAAAAATCTTACTTTATCAGCAGGTCTCTTGTCAGCTTCCTTCTTTACTTTTTCAGTTGTGAGGACCTTGCCGTTATTATTGCCAGAAGGAAGACTGGATGACGTTTTGGGTTCTGGCTTAATGGAGATAGTTTTTGTGCTTGGAATTTTGGGTGGTTCCACATCCTAACAAGTGAAATCAAAAAATACCAGTAATTATAAATTCAGACTATCTAATATATCATAAAAAACATATTATAAATCTAAGCAATTTTCACTTAAAAATTAAGATACTATGTTATAACCAATATAATCTCTTCTGAAATAACTTTATTAAGATATAATTGATACACAAACTGTACTTAAAGTGTAAAATTTGGTAAGTTTTGACATATGCACACATCAGTGACACCATCACTACAATCAATATAATGAACATATATCCATCATCCCCTCAAATTTCCTTGTGGCTATTTGTAATCACACTCTTGCAGGTATATATCCTAGAGAAACTGTGTCCCACATTCTACTCTCTAGAATAAACGTCTAGGAGGAAAATGACTAGGTCATATGGTAAGCATATGCTTAATTTTTTAAGAAATTGTCAAACTGTGTTCCAAAGTGGCTGTACCATTTTATATTTCCACCAGGAAGATATGAGAGTTTCAGTTCTTTCACATCCTTACCGATACCTGGCATGGCTGGTCTTTTTAATCTCAGACATTCTAATAGGTATGTAGTAGTATCTCACTGTGGATTTAATTTACATTTCCCTAGTGGCTAAGGATGTTGAACATTTTTTCTGGTGTTCATTTGCCAAACATATGTCTTCTTTGGAAAACTATTTAATAAAATTTTTTGCCCATTTTAAAAAATGAGGTTGTTTGTTTTATTATTGGGTTTAAAGAGTTCCTCTTAGATTCTGGGCACAAAGCCTTTATCAGATAAATGATTTGCAAATATTTTCTCTCCATCTGTGGTTTGTCTTCATTCTGTTTCAAACTTTGAATCCTTAGTCTTATATTACAGCTTTGCTAATACAGGTATTTGCTATTTGTTTTTATTAGTAGTATACAAAGTTTATGTATATAGTAGCTCCTTGGAATCCCTCCCGCCCACAAAAGAAGGGCATTTCCTCATCATTCTAAATAAAACTAAAATAGCTGACTGCAGCCAATTTTTCTGTGATAATCCGTAAAAGTACAGAAATGTAAATGCTTATGATATGTATCAGCTTCAGAACAGTGGTTACCTCTGAGGACGAAGAGAAGGGGAAGGGATGAGAAATGGGGTTTCAGTCCTATCAAGCAGGGCTTGACTTATTGTGATAATTGTTTAGACTGAGGTTTAGCAAACTGAGGCCTAAAATATAGTTTTTTAGTTATATTGTAACACATCTATATACCCATTCATTCATGTACAATGTATGGCTGCTTTTACGTTACCATGGCACAATTAAATAGTTGTAACAGAGACCACCTGGTTCATAAAACCTAAAATATTTACTACTTGCTACTTGAGAGGCTGAGGCAGGAAGATCACTCGAGCTCAGGAGTTTGAGGCCAGCTTGGGCAACATAGCAAGACCCCGTTTCCAAAAAAAATTATTTACTACTTAGTTCTTTACAGAAAGTATGTTGATCACTGGTGTAGACTTAGTAAAGCGATGGAGCAAATGTTAATAATGCAGATTAAACTGAAAAGTGTATCATGTGTGCAACAAAAAAATTGAGTATAATCTTGCAGTATCTGCGACGATTATCTAATTCAGCTAAGAAGTTGTTCTTTCCAAGCTTTTTGTTCAGGTAGGTACCTTTTGAGATGGACGGTAACTTGAATCAATGCCCCGAGCCAAAGATTCATCAAGCAGTGCTTTTAGCTTTTCAGCAGAATCTTTACTCTTTGAATGCAAGAAACCTAGTGCTTTCAGAAAAATGGGATCAAGTTCCAAGTTCACAGAGGCAGCCATTGCAAACACCTGAAGGGAAAAAAGAGGGAGAAGTAATTTAGAGACAATGTGCAATTACCTATGTCAAAGTTTTACCCATTTTGTTCTTTGTTTATAATATACTGTGTGCATGATACGAAATTTAAAAAGTCCAAAAGGTTATGACAGATAAAAGTAAATTTCCTTCTTATCCTGACTGGCATTATCTAATTCTTTTCTGCTGAAACAACCAGCATTATCAGTTTTCTGTGTATCTGTATCTATGGCAAAGTTTTAAATCCAGGTAAGCTTCTCCCTGCTGCAGAGCCCCTTCTTACCTGGTTTCAAAGATACACTTGTAATTTCAGTGCACAGAACTTGATGTGTTTAGGTCAGGTTCATTCTATATCAAAATTTCTTCTCTCAAACCTTACTTCCATAACAAAAAAAACGAAGATTTACTATGCATGTGTTTGTACGTGTAGGGGGTGTATAGGAGGGCAATGGTTCAGGGGTGCATTAAGTGATGTGCTGTAGAGGTTGCTTTTACCTCGACTATCTTTTTTTTTAAATTTTGCCTCCTTAGTCCTCTGCCCCAATCTTGAAACATACTGATAATCTTATTAGATCACTTTTAGATTGCAGTGTCTTATGTATTAACCTATTTTTAAAAAGCAAGGTCTCTGAGGGATGGTACCATAGCTGCTTAAAAAAAATATATATACATATCTATATATGTGTGTGTGTGTGTGTATATATATATGTACATACGCATATAATCTATCTCCCATAGAACCTATCATGATGTTGTGTCCTACAGAGCTTACAAAACAGCCAAGATGGATAAAGATATACATCAATGACTTACGAAATTTCCCAGCATTAAAACGTTCTGTTTTCAGTTAGTATCAATGCTATCATGTGGTTCTACTTCTGGTTGTCACTTTTTCAAATACCTCTCCAGGCAAAGAATTATTAAAATAAAAATGTATTCTTTGTGTTCAATCCTTTGATCAACATATTAATGCCACAGCTTGAGATCCTCTTCTGCCCTTGAGGTTAATATTAGAGTAATGCACATACTTGCTCTGCTACGGTTAAGAATCTGCAACGTCACAGCAATCTCCCATTTTCAGGGGTTTACGACGCCACTGACACTTGCTGTAGGTTCAATCTTGGCATATGAAAGCACAGCCTGAAAACGGGTTGTTTGTTCCCTCCCACCTACTTCCAGGTCTGAGAGGAAACACACACACACCCTAGGCTGTTTTTCTTAAGTTCCCAAGAAGGTATCAGTTATCTACTTGATAGCCTCAAAATTATTGTCAAATTCTGGGCTGTACTAAAACATCACCCAAATCACCCATGTAAAGGGGTCCAAAGGCCAATAATAGAAGGAAAAAGTAACCTCATTTCAAACTGTTGTATTGTAAGAACTTAAAAAGACTGAGAAGCAGCCTGTCACCTCTTAATATTGTATTATTACATACATCACCTCTACATAATGATAGGCACAGAAAGGTTATTTTTAAATTTACTCACGGGACTGGTCACCATATATATTCTGAGGAAAAAATATCTCCTCAATAAAACTTCCATGATTAAAAGGCTAAACCTGCCACTCTTCCAGAATGTACAAGGGGAAGAGAGCCTAATCTTTCTACTGATCTAATTTTATACAGCCAAAAGGCATAGTAGTTTACTTATCCTGTTTTATTGGGAACTGACAAAAGGGTTGATACCTAGAAGAATCCTTGTAATATATTAGAAAAAACCAGTACTTGAAATTTCCGTGCTGAAAAATGGAAGCAAAGTATATATTGTCATGCATTTCTATAATCGCAGAAAAAAGATTTATGCTACAAATTAGGTGTCAGAGTCAGCACAAGACTACAGAAGTCATCAGCACCAACATTCCGATTGGAACCTTGGAGTCGGTTCTTTTTATATGATCCTGCACTTACAAAACTTCACAGGCTTTGTGCCCTTGCCCTAAATTACTAACGTATCCCACAACTAGCCCAGTGCTCCCTGCAGTGGAATACAAGAGAAAAAATATTAAAATGTCTATTTAATTTTATTATTTAAAAAAGCTACTTGTATACAGGGGGATAATACAGTAGGTATATAATTGATGACTGAACACATATATATGAAAATATGTTTAGTTCTTTTACTCATGGAATAAATAAGAAAAGTCTGGAGGCCACTGCTAGACTATCTAGCAACTTCTACTTTCCACTTTCCCTCTTATTCATCATGGCTGCTTTAAGGTGCAAACAACCCGCCCCTTGCAAATGCCTGCAGCACTCTCATCCGGCTCAGCCCTCCTCCCTCTCCACGCTAACTTCATCACTTCATCGCTAGCTGCCAACCATCTTCTCGCCCCTGCTCATTACCAACACATTCCCCTCTATGTTCCACTTTTTCCTGAAGCACTTCTTTGCTCTTTTATGCTTCTCCCCAAAGACATCACCTCCCTTAAAACCTTCTCCAAAACCGTGTTCCTTTGACTTGTTTCCTTTCAATGAGCAAAGAGAGGTCTAAGGAGACCTTACTTTGTATTGCTGCTTTTAGAAAAATATTCCAAGACCACCATATGTCAACATCTTCCCTTGAAACCCACACCTGCGTCTTCGCTGTTACTAACGTATACATTTGCACCAAGCTCACCTTCCTGTTCTCCCCCTGCCGTCATCTTCAACAACGTTAGCATTTATACTGATGATCTTTTCCAACTTTCCATATTCATTTCATTTCGACCTTCAACCTCAAGAAGCTTCATCTTGAGGCAGCAAAATCTGAAACTTGCCACAACTATTCTTTTTGGCTACAATCTTCCATCACTCACCCCATCCCGCCCCCCAAAAAACCCAAACATTGGAACAGGAAAAGCAAAGCAAAACAAAAATCACTTCTTTCATGAATTGGGACTTGTCCAATATTCCTATCGGCCATACTCTCCTCCTAATCTTTCACCTGGCCTAAATTCATTAATCCCACCAGAACGTAAACTCCTGAAGGGCAGGGATTCATTTTGTTCACTGTTATTTCCCTAGTATGTGGAACTAACAGGTGCTCACAAATATTTATTGAATGAATGAACTAAGTTTTTGCATAAATGTCACTTTGAGGGCTTCTATGACCTCTCCAACTTAAATTAGATATTCATGCATAAATATAAACATATGCTTTCCCCTAGATCCGTTTTCCACACTACTTGCCAATTTCTAAACAAGTCCAAAGTTGATCCTCTGCATGTGCCTGAGTGAAGGAAACTGAATCTATTCACACACAGTGCAATACTGGGGTTGCTATTTCATGACAGCTCTAGAGAACTTTGTCGCTCGTGGCTCTGCAAGCTCTTGCAACCCCTTCCAATGAGCATTCTCTTAAAGATGCTGTGCTTTTTATTTCTCTACTCGGTTCTTGGTTCTGGATCACACTGATACTTCAGGGACTGGAAACGCAAGGCAGGAGAAAAGACCCCGAAGTGAGAGGAGAGCAGCTGAAAAGCGACAGCATGCAGAAAAGGAATGTCACTCCTCCGGTCAAAGAAAGCAAAGCACGCCGAAGGCCTAGCATGAGAGAAGGTCCTTGACAAGGAAGCCACAAGACGACGGAAGGAATGAGGGAGCTGCACAGAGAAGTCGCCAAAACCCCCCGCCGAAGGTTCGAGACGAGGTCCCCAACCGCGTGCCCGGGTCCGCAGCACCGCGGGGGGAAGCACAGCTCTCGCCGCGAGGAGGGAGCGGCCAGGCTGAGGCTCGCAACCGCCCGAAAATTCTGAGGTTTCCCCTCGAGAAGCGAGGAAATTAAGTCCCCTCGAAGCTACCCTCGCCCCTCGCGGAGGTCTCGAGCCCCCCGGAGGCGGCCGGGAGACGGGTCTCTCGTCACAACTCACCGCTCCGCCCCGCCGCTCCGTCCGTTCCTGGTGGCCCCCTCCGAACCTGTCCCCGCACCAGCCGGCTCCGAAAGCGGGAAAACAAACGTTCCCGCTGTAGGGCTGAGGGGAAGCGTTTGGCAGTGAGACAGCAGGAAGTGACGTCACATCTCTCTTCCGGTCCGCCGGATTATGAATGAGGGCCGGCGCGGATATCGGCCGGATGTAGTGCTTGTGACTTTTTTTTTTTTTTTTCCGCCCCCGGTTTCTTTGAAAGCGTGTAGTGCGCGGGCAGCGGCTCCCAGAAGCAGCCTTGGGATTGCGGCTCCAGCTGGGCGAGAAGGCGCAGGCGGCCGGTGTCGCCGACACGCTCACGCACCCTCCCTGCCTGGCCGCGCCTCTGCGACCAGGTAAAGAGGGCGCTCGGGCCGCCAGCTTCTCAGCCTCCGCGACCTTCCAGGGACCGCTGTTTGCATCCGGGTCGACGGGGCTGAGGGTGCGGGGGAGGGGTGGGAACGACGAGGGCGGGGAGTTGCTGATCTCCTTCCCGCCCCGGGGCCGCCTCATCCTTCTTTGCGTCACATCCCCGGGAGGTGCGGTCGGGTGCTCTGGGCCCCCAGGTGTGCGCGTTTGCCGGTTCTCCCCGCGCCAGTCCCGTCTTCCTCTGCTGTAGGGGAACGAGCAGGTTTCAGTTGTAGGGGTTTGTGGGGTCTTTTGCCGCTTAGTGCGATTTCCAGACCCCTTGGCTCACACTAACTTTCTCCCTCTTTGGCGCTTAATTCTCTCCAGTCCTTCCTGGGTGGAGAAGCCAGGTGCGTGTGAACACCGCTTAACAGTGACTCCTTTTGACCTGTTCGCTTACCTCACGTCCTCAAAGCTGTGTCTCTCTTCGGTTTTTAACTTCTGTAGAAAGTTGTTTGAGTTGCTTGAGAGTTGCTTTGGTTCAGACACGTTTGATAATGCACGTGCTTCCCATCCCTGCTCTCTACCTGGTTTTAGGGATAGGTGACTTGTTATTTTCCCTTTATTCTTAATGCCAGGATCTCATTCCTTGTTACAAATGCCTGAATATCGAGAAAATGCCAGCATTTAATAATATATTTTGTGCTAAAGTGATAAAGAATATAGTGTACTACTATTTTTCTTCTAAGCCTATCTGTAGAAACAGCGTTTACAGGAGAAAATGCAAAAGCTAGTAAGAACTAGTGATATGACACATTTAAATATGTAAGCACGGTCACTTAAATACTATGAAAATAAACTGTTATAACACAACAACTGAGCGATTTGCCGTCATATTTAATAAATCAGACGTTAATCTATGTGGGTTTTTTTTAACTACCTGGTGGGGGGCATACGCTGCTGAGAGGTTTGCCTTAAGCATACTCATCGCTTGAAATTGTATTTAGGTTATACTGAAAGCCTCATTTTATAAGGCCTAACTTCAAAAATAAGACTGAAAAAGTCAGATTTGAGAATCGTTTTTTCTATAGTACTGGGCCCATCAAGTTTTGTTTTTGTTTTTTTAAACCTGTTTTACTTTGTAGCTTTTGTATCATCACCTATGATTTGAAATAAGAAGAAATACTGAGTAGCCAATTGGCCTTTCTAACAGCAACAGTTTAGCAGGCCTTGAAACTGAATTCTGGGGCCAGCCAACTAACACGTCTTCTATAGCATATGCTGTTCCCTGGTATATGTTGTTTTTATCCTCAAGTATTGAAAGTATCCTACTGAATTGTGTTACGATTAGGCCTTGGGAGGCAGGGATGTAAACCATTTAGATCATAACAAGCACAGGTATTGTTTGCTTTGAGGATTCAGTAATTTTATTTCAGGGTTGCTGATGTTTCTAACACGTTATCCTTTTGTGCTGTGGATCCTGGTTAATTATGAGGTTAGGTTTAGCTACAAGCATTATGACTCCACGGCAACCAGAGATTCCCTGATTCTCCAGAGAAAAGATTACACCCTTTCTTCATGGCTGAGGTTACGGTAAGCTTTTTTACTTTAAAACATTTTTTTTCTACTTCTAGCCCAGATAAGAAAACAGCTAATTTTAATTATAGGCTTTTGTCCTCTAGGACTTAACTATATCCCATAGTACATCATGTAATGAGCTCTGAAAAAGCTCAGGTTTTTTGTTATCTTTGACCTTTAATATTTAAGATAATTAGCTACTATTTATCTCTGTAAGCTTTTTTTTTTTAAATCTATATTATTGTAATAAAATGGGGTGGGATTTACAACCAAATAGTGTTGTTTTATGAAAAGTATAAAACAAGCTAAGTTGTAATGTTCAAACTGTTGAACATTTAATGTAGGAGGGAATTTAAGCAGATTTAAATTCTAATCTTTAAAATGAGTTATGTAATTTTTCCATACTTATAAACTATGCTGAACTACTTAATTTTGTACAATATAATCAGTTAATATGCATGTGGAGTAAGGGTTTCCCTTTTTATATTGTACCATTTCATGACTCTCTGGCTTTCAGTCTCAGTAACAAAAAAGGTTTTTCAATATTTGGGGGGGAGGGAGGAACTTTTCGTTTTAACGTGAATCCCTTTTGTGGGAAGAAGTTTGGCAGTACACACACAATTTGGGTTTTGCACATCAAAGTTTGTATATTTTAATCGTGTCAATGGATGAGAAATTTGGAGATAACTTATAAATGAATGACAGTAGCTAGTATTTATTTAGGAGCTAACCACGTGACAGGAATTATTCTGTTCTCCCTGCATACTGTAGGTAGGTACTGTTATTGTTGCTATTTATAAATGAGGAACCAAGGTGCATAAAAATTATTTATAGCTGCTAAGAATCAGAACCAGGATTTGTACCTGGTTAGTCTGGCTCAAGAGTCTGGGCTCTAATCCACTACTTTAAAGTTCTTATTGTATAAATATTCTACTTGCAGGCTAAGTATATAGAATCTAGTTAAGATTCCTAGTTCTCTTGCCTGAATATCAATATACATAAAAACTTCTATGCTGTATTTACAAATTTGGAGAGATTCCTGTTATACTTTTTCTGATTTGGCTCACAAAGGTGATCCTGTTTCTTCATTTTAATTTATACTTAGTTGGCCCTTAAAGTAGATATATTAATTTGGAAGTAAAAGAATGGTGTCATGAAGAATGAGGTTCATGTTGTACTAAAGTTCTCAGTAGTATTCATGACAGTGATTACTGACATTCATTTACATTAATTCATTTATTCATTGAAGTAAAATATGAGTACTGTTAAGCATTGGTGATATTATAATGTTAGGTGATAAGTGCTATGAAGAAAAAGCTGGATAAAAGAGGATTGGGAGTAACGGGAGTGGTTTTTTAATTCAAGTAGTCAGGAGAGGCTGCTCTGAGGCAATATTTATGTAAGAAATCAATGAAATGGGGGAGCAAGCCACGTGAATATCTCAGAGAAGAGCGTTCTAGGCAAAGGAATAGCAAGTACAAAAATTCTCAAGTGGGAGCATTTCTGGCTTCTTCCAAGAACAGCAAGGAGAACCATGGCTGGAAGGGAGTGAGGAAGGATATGAGATGAAGTCTAAACAGGAAGATAGCTAGGGCCACATTAGGCCTATAGGAAATTTGGATTTTAAGTGTGCTCGGGAGCCATTGGATGGTTCTGAGCAGGGACCATGATCTGATTTAAGTTTTTAGAGGATCACCCAGACTATCGAAGAATGAATGGACCATTGTGTGGCGAGTGGAGTGAAATAGTTAATAAGGTTTTGCAATGGTCCTGGTAAGTGCTGGTGATGACTGAGATTCAGGTGGTCATGGTAGAGGGGCTACAGAGTTGTCTTTGGCATGTGTTTCAAAGGTAGAGATGGCAGGGTGTGAGAGAGAGAGAAAGGAGTGGGACTTCAGAGGTTATGGCCTGAGCATCTGGGTAAATGGTGTTGCCATTTTACCAAGGAGTGGACCACAAGGGAAGGGGAGAAGGTTGAGAAAACCATCCATGTAGAGATGTCAAGTATTAACAGAATATAGGAGTCTGGAGTCCATGGGGAAAGTCTGTAGCTGAGACGTGAATATAGGAGTCAGGTGATATTTAAAGCTATGGCACTGGAGATCACCTGGAACATGGTTGTTATATTGTGAGTTGTGCCCCATTAAAATCAATTTAGTCACAACCAGCATTAAAAAAAAAGAGTACAGAGTAAAAAATATCAGATTTATCCCAAGTAATAATATTAGGACATTTTTGTTTCAGTCTTATTCATTATATAGTGAGTTGCTTTATAAAATTTATTACCCATTGTGTGGCATGATCAAAAGTTTAAAAGCCAGTAATCAAAGAAATGAATGTAAATTTAGAAGAAGGCAAAAGCACTGAGCCGCGGGTCACTGAGAAGTCTGAGGAGTATCCAATGAAAGGAATCAGGAAGGAGCTGCCAAAGAACTTAATCCAGAGCTGAGATGTCAAATAACCTGGCCTTCAGAATGGAGGTTTTTTTAATCAAGGAGTACTGAGATGAGCATACTTGCTTAGAATAACATGATTTCTGGTGATTTTCACCTTGGTAAAATTGTTGCTGCAATAAAATTATAATATACTTCAATTAATGAAATTCTAAGTTTATAAAATTGTACTATTTACATTAGAAAAATACCTTTTTTCTTCAAATAAGATCCCTTTGTAAATTCAATTAATACTTTTGGACCGATGTACAATTTTCGTCCGTATAATGGAAATACAATGTGCTTTTAAGGATTGCGACAATTAGAAGTAATGCACAAGTTCTGCCTATAATCCTAGCACTTTGGGAGGCTGATGCAGATGGATTGCTTGAGTTTGAGATCAGCCTGGGCAGCATAGTGACACACTGTCGCTACAAAAAAAAAAAAAAAGGAAGAAAAAAGAAAAATTACCTGAGTGTGGTGGTATGTGCCTGTAGTCCCAGCTACTCAGAAGCCTGAGGCAGGAGGACAGCTTGAGCCTGGGAGTTTGAGGTTGCTGTGAGCTATGATGATACCAGTGCACTCTAGCCCAGGCAACAAAGACCCTGTCTCTAAAAAATTAAATAAATAAATAAATAAATAAAAGAAGTAATGCACAAGTTCTGTGTGCTCAGCACATAGTAGGTAGACAATAAAATGTATGTAATATTTAAAATTCTTTGTTTATTGACCTAACATTTATTGAGCTATCGAATTCCTGGCACAGAGAACTTACTATTTGGGAAAAAAAAAAACACAAATCACTGGTTTATATTTTGCTGCAGTTATTCACTCTTTGGTCTTTAATACATAATTTATCTATTATATGATACTATACGTAATGCCGTAGATGTGGACTTGAATTCTGAACACAAATCTTTCACCCCCCCCTTTTTTTTTTTTACCAGATTGTGAAGTATCCTTATTTCTAATATGTTTACTGTTTCTCTCTCTCCACACACACACACACACACACACACACACACACACACACACACAGTGAAGTAGTAAAATGGTTTTAGATAAGAAAACACTTATAAAAACTCATTTCTCTTTTCATATGTGAAATGTTTTAATTTATCAAAACTAACTTATTAGAATGAGAACGCAAAAAAAGGCCTAAATATTAAACCTGTCACTAATTCTGGCACTTAAAAATATCTTTGAAAAAAAAACTGAAAAATCTTTGAAGATTGCTGAATAATAAAGCCAAAGCTTTAATTTTTGTTTTGTTTTGTGTTACCTATTTATTCCTTCCACGAGATTCCCAGGCAAACTGGCATATCCAGGAAAGCGGTGCGCACCCTGTTAGCTCCGTTCAGCCCCTGAAGTTTGTGATTTTTGTCTGCTGCTCTTGCCTTCTCAGGAGCAGGTGCAGCGCGTCACCTGTCAAAACTGAGAAAACGCAAATGACACCACTTCTGTGCTTGGCAGGAATGTGATAGGGCATAACAAGAGCTGTGCCCAGATGCCCTAGAGACACAGAAGTTGATTATATAGCACCTACCTTCCTAAAGCTCATGACAAAATTAACGAACTCAGGCATTCTCCAGGTAGTAAAGGAGAAGAAAATAAGAGAAGGATTTCTTTTGCCTGTGATTTGCAAACTTGGAGCAAAAACTATGTTCTACTCCCTTGAAAAATTAAAACATAGTGCAAGCCAAAAACATTACAAATTTGTTCAGGTTTTCTAAATATTTAATATTTATTTTAAAAATTAGTACATAATTGGGAGAAATTTCCCAGGGAGAGTAATTTTTTTTTTAATTCTAAGATAAGTAACATTTATAATCTCTCAGAAAAAAACACCAACATTTATATTGAAAAAAATCAGGTTAAAAATCAACAGTACTTTGCATTTTCTCTCAGGCATCTCATTAATTTTTAGATATCACCATGGGTAGGTCATTGCCATTCTGTTGACATTCAGCGTTTATTAAGGACTAACAATGAGAAGAGTTTATATATAGAGTATGTGTAAAAGCCTATTTTCATGGTTCTTAGGTGGCTTGGAAAGGGGCAAATACAGATGAACTCTAATCATTTTGTTAACCTGTTTTTTGTTTCTTACAACCTGTAAAATAGCATGGCATTGTTTTGAGTTTTAAAAAAGTGTTGGCAGAACTAGTCTCCTAATTACTATTTTCTAGACTGTTGGGCAGATGAGGAAATCAATCATGTTTTCTTTCAAATCTGTCTTCTTGAAGCACTTACGGGTCTTTTTTATAGTATCCCACTGTCAGGAGAGTGACTCAAAAGGGTTGGTAAATTAATCAGCAGTAGGTTTCTAGGTGCATTGCTTGGCTTTTGTTTAGGACTTACAGCATAAAAGTGTTATATTAACATGAGAATATTTCAAGAGGTCCCTTCAACTTTGTAAAAAACTTTATAAACTTTGAACTTCAATAAATACCCTTTAGTATTTTGTTTTAAAATCAGCTCTAGGTGCCAAACAAAAACCAAAAAAATAATTAAGCTCAAGGAGAAAATGGTATCCGTGGGTTAAAAAGTTGTTTTTAAATTACATAAACTAATTTTCCCCCAGAAAATATTTCAAGAAGTAATAAATCATGGAGCAGATCTGTTATGGTTTAACAAAAAAATAATAATGTAGTGATTATTTCTGTTATCAGGAAGCTTTCTGCGATGGTACTTTACTATTAGGTCATTAAATATGAAATGTCTGATTTTGAATCAAAAGTTTAGTTTCTTATATCTCCAACAAGAAGCAGTACAATTAAAGTATGCGCCTAAACTATTGACACAGTTTTGCCTCTTAATGGTAGCTTGTTTATGTCAGCAGCGAAGAAGCCTGGAGAGCTAGTGGTAATGAAATTGCAAACGGCGTTTTCACAGCTTGTTGAAAATTGAATCTTTTTCCGTGCGAGAAGCCTAGAAGGAGTGGTAGTCAGTGGGTGGAAGGACTAGTGCATATGGTGGATGACAAGCATTTCCAAGTCCAGCCTCTGTAGTTTGAGCAGCGTTGTTTGTGCGACATGTAGTCGAGCGTTGTCTTGCAAGAGGATTGGCCTGTCTCTCTCTTGACGCATCTCTGCTGCTTAGTTGCAAGCATCCTCATCATTTTGTCCAATTGTTTGCAGTAGACATTCTATAGTCATTAACCAGGTTTCATGAAGCTGTAGTGGATAATACCAGCACTGGACCACCAAACAGACACTATTAGCTTTTTTTGATGAGTATTGTGTGCCAACTATTGTGCCCAATGCTTGTGATTGTCGAAAAGAATCCATTTTTCATCACATAAGAATACAATGTAGAAATGGTTCACCTTTATGTCGTGACAGCAAAGAAAGGCAAGCTCTGAGATGATTTCTCTTCTGATGCTTGTTTAATTCAAATGAAACCCATCTATCCAGTTTCTTTGCCTTGCTGATTTGTTTCAAATGGTCCAATATTGTTGGAATAATAGTGTCAAACCTTGCTGCTAATTTATGCATAGGTTGAGATGGATTTGCTTCCACTACAGCTTTCAGCTCATCATTATCCACCTTGGTCTCAGGTCGCCCATGTGGCTCATTTTCAAGATTAAAATCACCAGAATGGAACGTCTCAACACTACCAACGTACTGTGCGTTCATTAGCCACATCCTTCCCAAATACTTGTTGATATTTTGAGTTGTCTGCGCTGCATTGGTACCACAACAGAACTCATTCAAAAATAACACAAATTTTTGATTTGTGGTTTCACAGAAATTACTCCAAAAATTTGAGAGAGAATCAAAATCCAAAACATGCATTTGAAGACTGAGGATGTACCTTCAAAATAAAAGTAAAACAAGAGGTGTCAAAGTGAAATGTCAGAGATACCAACTGTCAAACTTAGTACTTAAGGAAATCGGACATTTCATACTTAATAACATGACACATTCCTTTGTTATGATGGATCATAAGCTCTTTAAGTAAAAAAGGTGGAGAACCAAGAAGCGTAGTGACTCTTGCTTTTGATTAAAGCAACAAGGAATTTAGAATATTAAAGGAAATTTAGTATGTCGAAGGTTTCCTAAAATTAAAAGTACACTAACATTTCACATATACTTAGAAGAGTTGCATGTGTAGTTTTAAAAGGCTTTTAAAATAATTTTTCCTCTAATATGCCATCTTCCTAGTACAGACTTCCATGACGAATGCTTTTAAAGAGCGCCATCTAGTGTCAGTTTGGGAATTGTGATTTATAGATGAGTGGGAATTTTCCACCCAGAAAATGTGTGACTCAAACGTAAAGAGTCACAATAATTGATAAAAGCCTTAAGGAATATGATTTGAAAACACCCGTCAGTGCTTTGACCTCAGGATTGTGTGTGTTTGAACCTTTAAAGTAACCAGTGTGTTTATCCATGCAGTCATTTGTCAATCACTTCTTGCTTATATGTGTAAATATATAAAGCAGACCCTATTTTAGGCGTAGCCGTGAACAAAAAAATTCCACTGGCATGGAACATTTTCGTTGGGGGAGAGAAAAAAATATGTGGTAAGTCACAATAGTGATAAATGCCATGGAGAAAAATAAAGCATAGAGGGAATAGAAAGACTTTTTTCAGGGAGAGTAGGAGTTGGGGTTTGCAATTTACATTGAGTGGCCTGGGAAGGTCTCAGTGAGACGCTGCCGTTGAGTGAATACCCGAAGGAGGTGAAGGGGTGTTTTAGGTACTGGGAACACCCAGTGCAAAGGCACCGAGGTGGGAATGTACCTGGTGTTTTAGGGGAATAACAGTCCACTTTGGCTGAAGCAGTGAGCGATGAAGAGGGTTGGTGAGGCAAATTCAGAAACTTTGTACAAAAAGAGGATTAGATCAAGGAGATCTTTGTAGGCCATTGTGGAAACTTTGGTTTTTCTCTGAGTAAGATGGGAAGACAGTGGCGGGTTCGAGGTGAGTGGTGACATGATCTTCCTTCATGGCTAAGAGGATCGCCTTGGCTGCTGTGTTGAAAACAGACTCTTGGGAGGTGAGACAGGAAGCCAGCAGTTGCCGTCATTCGGAAGAGGTGATGGTGGCTTGGATCACAGCAGAAGCAACGGGAATGTCATGAAATGGTCAGATTCTGGATGTGCGTTGAAAATAGAGCCAAAATCAGTTTTTAGTGGATCAGTTATAGGGGTATGAAAGAAAAGAGTAATTAAGAATGACTTCCCAAGTTTTTGGCTTGAGAAACTAGAAGGATGTTGTTCCATTAACTGAGATACAGGAAGTGGGGCGGAATAAGGAACTAGATTTTGGACGTGTTAACTTTGAGCTCTCTCAGCTATCAGCATCTAAGTTATGGGGAAGTTAAAATACATTTCTATTTGTGATTTAGCACGCGACAGCCCATCACTTACTTTACGAGAACCCACGTCTCAGCACGGAATGAATGTACCCTCTCTGATCATTATACTGTAGGGTCATAAATCACAAGCATCGTGGAAGGGCCCGCATTGTCAGAATTTCTCAACACCCGTATCCCCAGACAGCTCTCAGTATTCTTGGTTGATTTCTTATTTCCCATTTTATCTATCTCCTCTTTCTCACAGTAAGACCCCAAAGTACCTGACTGGGAGGGTTCATTGCAAAACATGGAAGTAGTCTCATTTTAAAGGAGCTGGGTGTGAAATCACCCTTGAGCCTAATTAATTGCACAGGGTGGAAATTTTTATTTTCAAAGTCATTTAGCTGGTCCTTAGGAACAAATTCTTGGAGCATTGTTATCTATTACGAATTTTTGCTGATTTCTAGAACATTCATGTTTTATGTTAGCTTCTAAATTATTCTAATAAATGTTCTAAGGCCAATAACCACTTCAATTTGTGCTTTAGGTGACCAGATGAAAGAAGACAATGAAAGGCATGAAGAAAAGCCTTACAGAAGAATATCTATACCTGGACTTTTCTCACCACACAGAAGGATGTATCTTTCCTCTTCATACCTCTGTAACTTTGTTTTTATTGTCATACTGTGACTGCAAAATCTTCAAAGTTTGCTTAGTTCTCACCAAAGAAAGTACGAATGGTTCATTACTAAGAGATGTACTGTCCCAGGATATTAAAACACAGATGATTTCAAGGCAAGAACTTCCACCCATAGTCCAGAATTGCTGTCTACCTGCGGTAGTAGAGCAGCCAGACAACTTCTGTAGGGCAGGCCTTGCTGTTGTGCTGAGACACATCATCCAGAAGTCATACGAAGTAGACCCGTCCAAGAAGGAAATTTTGGAACTTCTGGGTTTTAAAAAGACCTGCTTGAAAGCCTGTGCTGAAGTAAGTGTAATGTCTCTTTCTCTTCTGTTAAAGTGACAAAATGATAACGTATTTATTTGCTTGAACATTTGTCTTCACTTCCTGTTGGAAGTAAATACTCATTTATTTAAAAAAATCACAGTAACTTATAAAATAGCTAAACTAGTTCTTCGTGTATGCCAATATTTCAGTGCAGTACTGAAAAATGAAAACTTGAGATTTAAGTTATGAAGTTTGGAGACATTGTTTTTTAAAGAATGGCTTCCTTTTTTAATCCTTTATTTTAATGACATTGAGGATTTTTAAAGGGAATGGCAGCGCTTTGGAAGCCCCGCTTTTTTGGAGGGTGGGGCAGGGAAGGTGCATTGTGAAAGCTTTGGTAAGTAAGGATTTATTCAGTAAAAGGAGGATACCCGAGTGCTAAACCGTGCTTGCTTAAATGTCTGCACTTGTGAAGCAGCGTCATGTGTCTCTTGCTGTAGCCTGAAAGCCCAGCCCAGCGGTGGCGAGCCCAAGACTGACCACCCAATGAGACAGTCATTTTCCTTCAAGCTGTGTTGAAAGCAAAGAGTCCTTTCCTTTCTGATTCTGTTTTTGTTTCCTAGGTTAGTCAGTGGACCAGGCTGTGTGAACTCACCATTCCTTTGGTTATTGAGGATTTTCTCCGGGAGTCTTCGAAGCGGCCCCCAGCTATCCCGGCGGAGATACTGGAGCTGGAGAGGAAGCTCGGCGAGCCGGTGCGCGTGCACAACGACGACAAGCTGCGCAGGCAGAAGCTGAAGCTGCAGAAGGCTGCTGCAGCGGGCCCGCCGCTCGCTAAGGGAAGAGCCAAGAGCAGGGTCCACGCACAGGACACGTCTGAGCACGTGGGCTCCTCCCCCGAGAGTCTGGAACTGACGGTGGCCTTCTCCAAGCTCACAGTGCAGGAGACAGCGGCGACTGCCCCCAGGGAGCCGCCACACATCCGGAAAGCGAAAGCCTCTGAGCTGCCCCCTCTGGAGCACGTGTTTGCGGAAGGGCTTTACTTCACCCTGACAGACATCGTGCTCCTGCCCTGCATCCATCACTTCTTGGTAAGGTGTTGTCCGAAGTGTGTGCGTGACGCTGAGCTTCAGGCTGTGGCGTTGCCTAGGCTCGAATTCCAGTTCCACGTCTCACTGTCGGTTTGGTCCTGGGCAAGTTGTTAGTGTCCGTCCCCATTTTCTTATCTGTGACATGGAGATAATAATAGTACCTATCTAATGGGATCCGTGGGGGAAAATAATGAAAACTTGGGTGAAGTGTGGAGAACAGGGCTTGGCACATAGTAAGCGCTCAATGCATGTTAATAATTATTACGACTTTATTTTTGTGTTGCTAAAATGTTAGTAGTGATTGTTATGGTTATTAATTTCCAGTTGTCGTGATTACCTCCTAATATTAGAGGATCCAAAATCAAAAAAAAACAATACTAAAAAACTAAAAGCTAAAAAAATCTTGTCAGCTATATTTTATAATGACTCATCACTTAAAATACTAATCTGATTATGTTTGGCATTGTCAAATCAGAAATATTTTATTGTCATCTATACCTTCTCTGTTCTCTATAAGATTAAAGTAGCTGCTATGCTATTCTAAACTGTGGGAAAATTAGAAGGAAAGTTGTCTTTCTGAGTGGGGGGATTCTTTTGAGAAAGAGAGAGAGAGAGAAGAGTGGGAATAAAGAACAGAGTGAAAATAATACCAAAATGAACACAGGAAGCTATAGGTCTCTGTAGCCTTCCACTGGTTTTCAAGAGCTGCATTTTTCTTGAAGCACTTTACCCTTTTCCCTGCTAAAGAATCAGATACCAGATTTTATCCCCATTATATATCACCAACATTTTGGGTATCTCTACTGACAGAGGAGAAAAGACTTGTAATGAAAAAACCTTTATATTCAGAGTCCAGTGCTTCACTAATAAATTAGTCAATATTGATCAATTGTCATTTTCTTTTCTTTTTTTTTTTTTTTTT
>NW_012150396.1:6880493-6881492 GCF_000956105.1 Propithecus coquereli | reverse complement strand
AGGGGAGGATAGAAATAAAAAGTAAACAAATAAATAATATTTGTATAAAATAATGATAAATGCTACCCAGAAAATAAAACAAAGTGATAAAGGCTTGTCGGACCTTCCCGGTTAAGGAGTTCAGGGTTGGAAAAACAAAACCAAAAACAAAAAAGTGACAAAAAAGGCCCGAGTGTTAGATAGCAAACTCAACAAAACAGATAGAAAATGGGATTCCCCTGCATTAAGGTGAGTTCAGGTCATTATCCAGAGATCCCTCTTCTTTTTAACTGATTCGCATTTGATTTTATCTGAATTTAAATAGCATTCGCCTGATTAGGATTTATTGAGGCCAAAGTACTCCTAGTAGAGAAAGCTTTTTCTTCCTCGAATCAGGACGACATCTACCTTACTACATGCTGAGCAAATCTACTTGATACTACCGAGGAACTTTGTTTTCATCTCAGTTTATAATAGGGGAAAACTTGTATACTTGGCCTTATCTATTTCATGTATTCTACGATTAAATTCTTTTTTGACGTTTAATATTCAAACTAATTCTCAAAATATTTCGCTTTGTTCTTTTGTGTTTTTCCTGTCTCTACACATTTTCTTTCAGAAATTCATGTCTCTTTGCCAAAGCCTCCATGTTGTTTCTGTTAGTTTCTTCTTTTATCTTGGGTCAAAAAGCAGTTGTTTTAGTTCATACAGTGGCTATGTTGCCAAGCGTTTGTGCTTACTTTAACTTACATCGAGGTGAAGGGGGTGGCTGTCCCAATGATCAGAATCAGAATCAAGTTCATGATCAGGAATCAAGGTCAAGCAACTGGGTTTGGATCAGAAACATAAAACTGTACCTAGGGGTGGGATACTGAGCCACAGGAATAAGGTCAGGGACATAAAAGAACAGTCACTTTTGCTAAGCCCAGGTTTGGATTACCAGAGGTCAAAATTAGAAGAACCAGGGAAAATACCCAGTTATGCTGAGCAAAATAAAGCCAAAGATGTAAAGCAACAGCA
>NW_012150396.1:6879386-6880428 GCF_000956105.1 Propithecus coquereli | reverse complement strand
ATACATCTTTAGTATCTAAAGATGTATATGTTTTTAGAAACATAAAAGTTCTTTTAGAACTTTATTTTTGAGCACAAATAAATACCTCTTTTAGTGTCTCCATTAACATAAAATTGGAAACAAAATGGGGATTTCACTATTTGCTGGCATATTATGAAAATAATGGATGTCACTTATTTGGTGGTAAATTTGTATTTTCCATATCCTCTCCTATGCATTAAGTCCTTAAGAGCTTTCAGTTTTAACCTACTAGTTCTAATTTATAAGCAACAAATAGAGAACTGGGATTATATTTCCATTTAGATAGCTTGTTCACCTTTTATTCCCCTGTGTACACTGCTCACCTAAACATCTCTGAATTATGACATGTTTACAAAACAGTAGCATGACTAAGGAAATGACATAAAATCATCACAATATATTTTATATGTAATAAGTGATTGGAAAGGAATGCAGAGGAGATATTTTGGATTGATGTAACATCTTCTTTTTTTATTCAATTCACCCACCTCAGCCTCCCAGAGTGCTAGGATTACAGGCATTGATCAATTGTCATTTTCTTAAAGAACAGTTCTCTTTTCCTCAAAATTGAAGCAAATCCAAAAATTGACAACCAAAATAATTTCAGAACTAAACACTGTAAAAAAAAAAAAAAAAAGAGAGATTCAGGAATTGTTTAGATATTGATTAATATTTTAAATGTCAGTTGTCCTGTGTATTCATAGTGTCCATGCAGCTGAGTGGGGAGAAGACAATTGATTTTTTTTCCTTCCTAGTCAAATGATTTCTATATTTTCTTATCCCTGACCCCTCCCCTCTATTACCCACTTCAGTATTTAGAGCAGTCATTCGATACATTGTGAAATACTTGGTCTTCGTGACTTCTCGGAATAACTACATTTGTTTCTAATTTCGTAAGAATTGAATCAAAGTGGCACAACCACACGTTCATTGGAGAGATTTAATGGCAGCCTACTCTCTGTGTCGAGCACCGGTGTAGCACTAGGATCACAGCGATGAGCAAGGCAGATAAGGTCCTAGC
>NW_012150396.1:6873140-6875271 GCF_000956105.1 Propithecus coquereli | reverse complement strand
GTGAGCCTCCCGTTTCAGCCTCCCAGGTCACAAGGACTACAGGTGCGCACCACTACACCTGCTGATTTTTTTTATTTTTGTAGGGGGGTGTTGGTGTATTATGTTGTGTAGGGTGGCCCTGAACTCCTGGCTTCAAGGGAGCCTTCCACCTCCTAGGTGCTGTGATTACAGAGTGAGCCACTGCACCCAGCCCCATTGTTTTAAGAATAAATTGTCTTTTTGTCCGTAAAGAACTCCGTGGTATTTATAATGGTTTTGCTCTTTTGAGCCAGGTCACTTTTTTTTGTATTCGTTTTTTAAGAACAAATTTAATTTTCATTTCACGGTTTTCATTAGCCGCTTCCTTAAATATATCTTCTTGAGTATAACGAATGTGGTTCAGTAGCTCCTGAGCTGTCTAGGTATTCGTAGAGTGGCCTAGCATGTTGATTAAACGGGTGGCTTGTCACGCAAAATAAAAATCCTCACTTTCTTTTTATGTGAGTTATTATTAGTTAATCACAACTTATTCCCAAAAGGAAGGAAAGATGCCATATTCATCTAAAAAATAAGAATATATCACTAAGAAGGAGAGTAAAGAAAAGTGGAGGGAAATAGAACATTTCTGCTTTGATTAATTTATCATGTCTTAAGCTTGGTTTCCTTGGCACCTAATCTGTTTCCAAACAATAAAGAACTTTGGAGAGAATTATAAACTTTTTGGCTCCTAGAGTACCGTGTGGATAATGTTTCTCAAACTGCTTAACTCACAACAAATGCAGTCACCCCTCTGTATCCGTGGGTTCTGTATCCACAGATTCAACCAACTGCAGACTGAAAATAGTAAAAAGAAAATTGTGTCTGTACCGAATATATACAAACTTTTCTTGTCATTATTCCCTAAACAATACAGTATTACAACTATTTACATAGCATTTATATTGTATTATGTGTTGCAAGTAATCTAGAGATGATCTAAAGTATACAGGAGGATGTGCATAGGTTATATATGCAAATATTACATGATTTTATATGAGGGTCTTCAGTATCTGCAGATTTGGGTATCTGTGGGAGGTCCTGGGATGAATCCCCACGGACACTGAGGGGAGACTGTAATGCATTTTACAAGGTGAATAAGCATACAAATAAATGTACATCTTTGTGTTATATACATATTTATAAATGCTTACAAAATAACTTACTGCATGCTATATGCTCTGATATTCGCTATTTCATATTTTTAAACCTACCGTGTTGATTTCACAAGCTCCTAATGAATCGTGAACAGCAATTTGAAAAATACTAATTTAGGAGATCATTCTCTGAAGATAATAAGTGGATTCTTGATCACTTGTTCAGTTACTCAACAGAGTATTATTTGCAAGGCAGTGTTTTAACTGCTTGTAGCGTTCAAAGAGAATTAGATACAGCCCCTGATCTTATAATCAATTACTTGTGCTTATTTAATCTTAAAGTCTGGTTAAGATACAGTAATATATATATAGTGTGAATTTTTCATGAATCGTCTGTCCTTTCTGGCTCATGCTTTGATACTGATAGCTAGATATATTTGCAGAGATTTTCTGTGACTTGAGCTTTTTACTTATCTGTTCATAATCTTAAGTCATAATCTGTGACATTATAATGATTTCTATGGAAACAACATTCAGAGCTTCCCAAAGAAACAAGAGTACTCTAATTTCTAAAGAAAGTCAGTTTGGTGGTAGTGGTAGGGAGAAAGCATCTGAGCAAGAGAAAACAAAAAGTTACGAATTTTTATCAGCAGTAATAGTTTTACATTTTTCTAATTTGAATAAGTAAAAAGCTGCTTTATAAAAAAGAAATCCTCCTAATAGTGCCAGTTATCTTTTTCAGTTCTAAATATTTATAATTTTATCTCCTTACTATTTTACTTTAGTGAAATGTCCTCCTTACCTGTCATTTTTAAAATATATGGTCCTGAGGAGTGCTTCTTACACTATTTTTAAGTAATATTGTTTAGGTTTTAAATAATAGTTCATACATTCAGAGAAGATGGCTTCACATACGCAAAAAATGGAACTGTGGGTCAGTATTAAAATGAATGCAAACTCTCCATTTCCACACTTGTCCAGGGAGCTACAAAATTTCCAATGAGACTCCTCAAGATACG
>NW_012150396.1:6860264-6861275 GCF_000956105.1 Propithecus coquereli | reverse complement strand
AGGTGCTAGAACTTAAGACCACTTAGGATTTGTTTTCAGCTTCAGTTTCAGATTTTTGTTTAAATTTCTTATTTTATTTTTACCATGATTATTTTTTTTATGAACACATAATCATTATACATATTTATGGGGTACAGTGTGATATGTTGATACATGTATACAATGCATAATGATCAAATCAAGGTAATTAGCTTATCCATCACCTCAAACATTTATCATTTCTTTGTATTGGAAACATTCAAAATCTGCTCTTCTAGCTATTTGAAAATGTAGAATAAATTGTCGTTAATTATAGTCACACTATAGTGCTGCAGAACACTGGAGCTTATTCCTCCTACCTAGCTATAATTTTGAATCCATAAATCAACCTCTGGCTATATTCCCCATACCTGCTTCCCAGGCTCTAGTCACCACTATTCTGTACTCGCTAATCCTGTGAGATCAACTATTTTACCTTCCAAATACGAGTGAGCACATATGACATTTATTTTTCTGTGCCCATCTTATTTTACTTAATATGATGTCCTCCAAGCTCATCTATACTGGTATGAATGGCAGGATTTTGTTCTTTTTAATGGCTAAATAGTATTCTGTTGTGTATATATGCTACATTTTCTTTATCCATTCATCTGTTGATGGACACTGACATTGATTCTATATCTTGGCTGTTGTGAATAGTACTACAGTAAACATGGGAGTACAGATATTTCTTTGACATATTGATTTTCTTTCTTTTGGACATATATGCAGCAATGGGCTTGCTGGATCGTATGGTAGATCTATTTTTAGTTTTTTGAGGAAACTCCATACTGTTTTCCATAATAGCTGTACTAATTTACATTTCAACTAACAGTGTATAAGAATTTCTCTTGCTCTCTTGCCAGCATTTATTATTTTTTGTCTTTTTGATAATAGCCATTCTAACTGGGGTGAGATGATATCTTATTGCGGCTTTGATTTGCATTTCTCTAATGATTAGTGACATTGAACAGTTTTTCATATGCCTGTTTG
>NW_012150396.1:6859128-6860214 GCF_000956105.1 Propithecus coquereli | reverse complement strand
ATGAGCCACTGCTCCCAGCCTTATAATTTGTTTCTAATAATACCAATTGTAAAGTTTTCAACAATAGGTTTTCTTTTCCCTACCATTCGAAATAATCTGTAAAAATGTTTTGCTTTTAATAGATGATTTGAAGATTTATTTGAATAGAGGATAATTCATGAAATAAATTAAGTTATTCATCTGAATTGCACTGAAAGAATATTCATTATATTTTCCTATTTGGGTTAGGAAGTATTTGAGTTTTGTAGTGCATGGAAATTTTACTTATTTAGAAATGTACAAGAAGACTTTGATAGGGTTGCTCTTCAGCTAAACTCTGTAGCCTATAGATAAAATAATGAACATGATTATAGAGTTGATTTTAGAAGTTATCAAGCATGTCTAGATGTTGATGTCTCTTCATTAGATGGTTACACTGTTGAGGGATTTCTGGTTCACCTCTTGAGTAGGTACAGGCATCGTTCTTTGAATGAGGAAAATATTCTAGAATTAGATAGTGCTGACAGTTGAACAAGTGTGAATATTCTAAAAACCACTGAATTACATGCTTTAAATAGGTAAATTTTATGGTGTATGTAATAAATTATATCTCAATATAGTTATATTTTTAAAAAGGCCCTAAGGTAGGAATGAATTAATTGAAATGAGGAATAGCAAGAAGGGGTGGCTAGGCTAGAGTAAAGAAGATAGAAGAGAAGCAGATGATGTCCGAGAGGTGTGTTTATCTTTCTGGAGGCAAATGAGTAGTCTAGACTTCTAGACCAATAATTAGATCTCTGTGCATAACAAAAGGACATACTATTTCTTTTGGGACTCAAATTCAGCTAGTTTTTGTGATGGAAAGTAATCTCAAAGTAGCTGATACAAAAGGGTTTAATACTGGATTCTCAGCGATTTTTCTTTTGAATAGGTTAATCCTAGAGAGAAAAATACCTGAGCCGTGGATAGATACACTGTGGACTGTGGACCTGGCGTGTAATTGGAAGGGGTCTGTGGATCCATGTGGATGTCACGTGCTGTGTGTAGATCAAATAAATAAATGCACAGCTTCTAACATGGGGAAGGGGCGTGAAAATTTTTTAATGT
>NW_012150396.1:6849474-6855273 GCF_000956105.1 Propithecus coquereli | reverse complement strand
AACAATATTGATTCTTCTGGTCCATGAACGTGGAATATCTTTCCATTTTTGTTTGTGTCTCCCCTTCAATTTCTTTCATCCACGTTTTATAATTTTCATTGTAGTGATCTTTCACTTCTTTGGTTAAGTTTATTCCTAGGTATTTTATTTGTAGCTGTCGTAAATGGGATTACTTTCTTGGTTTCTTTTTCAGGTTGTTTGCTGTTAGCATATAGAAATGCTACTGATTTTTGCATGTTGATTTTGTATAATGCAACATTACTGAATTGGCAGCAAGTACCCTAGAATGGCAGGACAAAGAGTTGTCATTTGGGCCCTGACGTACAGGGAGCAGCACAGCAGTGACTCCACTTTCCTGGGAGACGGGTGTTTCGGGTGGGCTGTCTCAGCTCAGCTACTGCCATTTCCTGGGATGCCGGGTACTGTGTCAGCTCAGCCCTGGGATGTGTAGCCGCTCAGCCAGGCCAAGGCACCGCTTTCCCAGTGGGCGATGTGCCTCTTCAACCCAGGCCAAGGCTGTTCTGTGTGGCCCAGGCACTATTTCCCTGGGATGCTGGGCACTGTATCAGCTTAGGTACGGGTGACCATTCTGGGAGGCAGGGCACTGCTTTAACCTAGGCACTGGGGACCTAGGCACTGACTGCCTGCGCGGCAAAGGTACCATTTTCCTATGCCTGCTTCAGCTTAGGCATAGAGGAGAGTGACTGCTGTAGTTGGCCAGGCATCGTTTCCCTGGGATGGCTTGTGTTGCTTCAGTTCCTGCAGAGCAGGGCAGGGTTCCGCAGCAACTAGGAGAGGTTTTTGGAACAGCTCTTCCAAGGCACTGTTTTCTTAGGAGGCAGTGTGTGGCTGTAGCCCAGGCCTTTAGGGGCAGGGTGTAGTCACAACTGAGAGAGATGATGGAGTTATTCTACCAAAGCACCATTTCTCCAAGAGGGAGGGTGCAACTTCAGCTCCAGCCACATCTGAGGGCTGGGGTCTGGGAGGGGTAGGGGAAGCCCCTACACTGCTGCTTGGGCCTTGGGGGAAGGGTGTAACATCTGATTGTAGCTCTCCTTGGGGCTGTCAGCCACCAAGTGGGGGTGGTTTGACAGTAGCTTAGTCTCAGAGATGAGGGATGCCATGGGCCTAGCCCTGGAGCAAGACACACTCCCCCAGTAGTCCCGCTTCCAAGATGGCGTTGTGCAGTAGCCGCACAGGCCACAGGGGCCAGGGCACAGTATGGGCTCCTTCTGGGGGTGGGGGCAGCACAGCAGTGGGCCTCCAGGCAGCTCCCTCAGCCTGGCTTAGTGCCTGTGAGGACTGCAGGGGACCCCTACGGCGAGGAATGTAGGTATCCAGGAGTTGAAGGGGGCTGCTGGGTTCTTCTTGCTTACCTTGTCCCCACAGGGAGAAGTTCCTCCTGGTTCCCAGCTCATCCCTTTTGGGGGATGGGGTGTGGAGGGGAGGTGTTTCCTTCACTTCTCTGGGTGTCCATCCTGAGTTTCCGTGTTCACCGGGATTTCTCTTACTCCTTTGATGTACTCCAGTGCTCTCCTTTAATTAGTTTCGTTAAAATATAACTGTTTATTAGTTGTCGAGGCTGTCTTTTTGGGGGGTAATGAGCTCTAGGGGCTTCTGGTTAGTCATCTTGCTGACATCCTAAGCTCAGATTCTTTAAGCCTTTTCTATCTGGAACTGAGACTGAAACAGATAAATTGCCCTTTATCATTTTCCTTTGTTGTTGTGCTGGACTTTTTAATGCATCTTTTCAGAGGGAAGATAACTTTTCAAGGTTTCTGCTTTCATGTAGTAATATTAGCTCCAACTCTACCCCATGCAAGGGATCAAGGACTAGTCTCTCTTCTTTGTCCTATTGTTAAAGTCTAGGTCGCTATTATTAGCAAATACCTTTAGGGCAGCCACGGTGCTGGTCCAAGATTATTACACCAATATTCAGCCCTGCCCCTCCACCACTTCTTTGCTCCCCTGCGTTTTTGAGGCCCTGTGGATTTTCCTTATTCTCAGAAACCTATTAGATGTGTAAAGGACACCTGTTAAATTTTAAATACCATTTTTAGGTACAGAATTTTTTAGAATAGTTCATTCAGTGTTTTATTTCTTCAATTATTCACCTATTCTTCAGTTTTATATTTGGCCAAATATAACTTGATTTTCAAATCCTCTTTGAAAGAGTTTGCCTTTCTTTTTCATATTCTTTTCTGTTATGCTACCTAATATTGTCTGTATCTCGTGGATCAGTTGTATTCTGTCAGTCAAGGAAATAATTTAGAATTCTCCCAGAATGGAAGGTTATATTGGGGAATTAAGATCTCTGCCTCAAAGATATTTTATGAAATAAAATTGATTTTTTTTGTCTTTTATTAATTTTATGCAAAAACAATGTAATGAATTTGTTAGTGTTTTCATTTTACATATTTTCTGACATTTTGAAAAATTTAATTTAAATGTTTATTTCATGGTACTTGCAGTTGGGTTTTCATTGTATGCAATTCATTTTTGTATTATATATTTTGAATAGGCTGAACTTACAGTTTATTGAATAAAAAATCAGATTTTCATTAATATTTCTATTTATCAAGAAATGAAAACAAGAGTTTTCCAAATGCCACATGTTTTGCTTTATCCATAATTAATTACTATGGGAATCAAAATAATATTTTCACTTGTTAATATGAGCAATTAATTATATCAACTACTAACTCAAGGAGATCTCACATTAAATATTCATGCCTGGTCGTTTTTCTGGTTATAAGTTCATGTTTAACAGACAGAGTTTATGGAATATATTACTCATTACATCCCTATAACGGGATCACCTTGTTTTCATAAATATTATGAGAAAGAAGCAGCTCTAACAGCAGGGCTACATGATTTACTCACATTTCATTCACTGTTTCCTGAAAGACTTACAGTCTTTGTTAAACTAAGGCTCAGTTGGGGCATTTTAGACTTGCTATTTTCAGTTCTGGCAGTTTCAAACATTGCACAATAATAAGATCTTTGTGAAATGAAATTATTATTTAGGGGTGTAGGGGGTCACTATGAAAATGTTCTCAGGATTAGTGTTCCTGTACTATGTTTTAGGAGAGATTATATTGTGATAAGATTTTATTGTGACTGGTTCATGTATGTCTTAAAGACTGACTCCTTATACTGAATCCATTGAATCACATCAAGATTTTGGTGCTTATTTTAAGAATTATATTCTTTACTAACAAAGCCTGTGTGAATCCTCGTGATGGAATCCTAATATGCTTTTTATGTCTATCCAATTTGCCACTCTCTGCTCACACCCATCTCTCCCCGCATCTTACGTACCATCCGCTGAACGTTTTACTGTTTCTTACGACCTCTGTTTACTGTCTCTACGTCTTTCCTCTTCCCACTGCCCTCGCTTGTTGAAATTACACTCATCTTCTAAGGATCAATTCTAGTGCTGCTTCCTTCATGAAGCCTTCTGCCATGGAGTCAACCTGTCTGAGTTTGAAATCTGGCTGTACAACCGCCTAGCGAGATAACCTGTGCCCTGATGTGCAAGTTCTGTGTACCTTGGCTGCCTCAACTGTGGAATGGGGATAATAGTATCTACCTTATGGGACTGTTGGTACATTCAGTGCATTCATATATAAAGCTCTTAGCACAATTCCTAGTAAGTTCTAAATGTTAAATATTAGCTAATATAGAAGTCAGAATCCATCGCTCCCACTCAACATTCCTTTAGTACTTTCTTGTACTTCATTTTTGGTACTTAACATTATGCTTCTCTTACATTGTAATTATTTTTTTTTTTTTTTTTTTTGAGACAGAGTCTCACTCTCTTGCCTGGGGCGAGTGCCGTGGCATCAGCCTAGCTCACAGCAACCTCAAACTCCTGGGCTCAAGCAATCCTACTATCTCAGCCTTCCGAGTAGCTGGGACCACAGGCACACGCCACCATGCCCGGCTAATTTTTTCTACATATATTTTTAGCTGTCCAATTAATTTCTTTCCATTTTTTGGTAGAGGCGGGGGTCTCGCTCTTGCTCAGGCTGGTCTCGAACTCCTGAGCTCAGAACGATCCGCCTGCCTCGGCCTCCCAGAGTGCTAGGATTACAGGCGTGAGCCACCGCGCCCGGCCTACATTGTAATTATTTATGTGCATGTTTTCCTTCTCAATAGACTGTGAGCTCTTTGATTGTAGGACTCCTGCAGATAGGCACTCAGTAATTTTTTATTAAATTGAATGAATTGAAACTGTGGATCTTTTTTTAATTTTCCAAATTTCTGCTTAAACTAGAAAACTCTTTGAATTCTTTTATTCCTATAGACTTAAAGGGCTAAAATAATTGAGATAATTTAGTTTGAAGAAAAAACTGAAGATTTAATATACATTATTATTATTATTATTATTATAGTTTTCATGGACTGTTTAGGAATAAGTTGCAGTGTTTCCTTTTACTCCCAAATATTTCCTAAAAACAGAACATTCTCTTACATAGTCATAACACATCTATCAGAACAGGATATTTAATTCAGTGCATATCATCTAACCAGTAGTCCAGCAGATTGTGGCACATTTAATTGTATGTCTCTTCAGTTTCCTTTAATGTGAAGCAGTTTCTAGCCTATCTTTGGTTTTCAGACCATGGTCTGTTTTTGAATAGTTAGGCCAGTTTTTTGCAGTATGTCTCAGTTTGGACTTGTCTGATGTTTCCTCATGACTAGAGATGCTAAAAGTTCACCATAAGAAAAAATTGTCTCATCCGCAATGTGCCCTCCTTGGGGGAGTCGAAAACACAAAAGCTTGCTCTAGGGCCTTTAGGCAGGGTATATGGATGCTGCCTTGTCCTAAACCATTGCTTTCCAAAACCAGGATATCCATCAGAATCGTTTGAAAGGCTTGTAAAAACAAATTTTCAGGACCTACAACAGAGTTTCTCCTACAGGTCCGGGTGGAGCCTTAGAATTTCATTCCTAAGAAACATCCCCATGCTGCTGCCGCTGCCCTGGGGACCACAGCCCCTGAAGTATTGCCCTAGGCACCAGATATGATGCATGCATTGGTTGCTTTTATTTCAGTTTTTGCCACCAGAATAACGTGAACAACATTGAAGCTGTTCAAATATTTCTTTACAACTTAATTCTTTTTCTGTTTTGAGCATAGAGGCAGTCAGATATAAAAGCTTGTGCATACCTCTGAGTCATTGCTACTTGTGAGAACTTCTACTTTATATTGACAATTATACCAGCAAATATAAATAGAAGTACCCTGATAGTGTGAATAAAAAATAATTATTTCTTTCAAGAAGATATTTTTTTCCCTAAAATAGTTGTCTTGGAGTTTTTATTTTTTTCTACTTCGCCATAATAGAGGAGACTCAAAATTAGCATACTTCTTTTCTCACTTTTAAAACATTTTCCACTGAGACAATGTAAGAATATAGTCTCCCCGATATTTTTTGTTTATGTTAAATAACTTCAGATTATAAAGCTGATACATTTTCAACTTTTTGGCATTTAAAATACTAAAAGTACACCAATAGAATGAGATCAAAGGTTTGGGTTTTGTTGGTTTTATTGCACTTTTCTGGGAAAAATTTCCCCAACCTAAATATTTTTCATTTCTCTAAGTTATACTTAGCTATGAAATTCAAAACCTGACCATATTTGACTCAGAACTCTACAGATTTTTAACTATTTCCTCTTCTGTCAAGAGTGAAATTCTCTACAAGCATTCTGTTGCTTTAGAAAGGTATCTTTATTTTTCAGTGTTACTTTCTTCATGCGAAAGTTTAAAAGGTTTGAATAAAGTTTAAA
>NW_012150396.1:6842841-6848182 GCF_000956105.1 Propithecus coquereli | reverse complement strand
TTGTCTTCTTAGGAAAATGCAACGCCTTTTTTTTTAGTGTGCTAACTGTGGCATGTGATTAAAGGGAATAAGTTAAAAGTCCTTTTTTTTTTCTCTCGGAGTTAGATTTGCTGTAATATTTCCCAGTATTATGTTATGCTGTGTTCTCTCCTCCAGGGTTAGACTTCAAGAACTCTATTTATAGACCATTTTTTTAAGTACTTTGCAAAGAGAGACCATGATGACTGATTACCAAGAAAGGTTTTAATGGCCAGTATCTAGGGTTGATTACGTAGAAATATCTTGATTGATATTGATTACGAGGAAATATCTATGTGATCATACAAATTTATCTGAAGTTTATTTTGTTTAGGTCCTATGTAGAGTGTAAAAATTATTTGGAATTTTCTTTGTATAGAAATGAACAAATTGAATATTTATTGAACAATCAAGGAGATTTGGATCTGTTTCTGACTCCATTAAGTCATTTATTATAGTACTAGGCAAGTTTGAAAATTACCATGGTTTATTTTAGGACTGTTGTGCGTTCACTGATAAGAAACTTCAAATTGTTCATTCAAAAGTGAATAGTGTTAAATAATAGTATGTTTCAGAGATCGCATTGCTTCAAAGTGTTAAAATAGGGTTTATGTTGAGTAATGACATATTTATTTCTGAAAACCATTCCCAGCCAACGGTTCAAATCCCTCTTCAATTAGTGTTGAAATATAGTTGGGGTGGGACCACGTTAATTCAGCAAGACTTTTCCGGTGAACGGATCTGGGCATCATTCCAGCCCCACGGTGTTTCCTGCAACACCTGCGTTATCTTTGCATAGAAATGTGTGCCCACTTCAAGATGAGACTTTTCTAAAAAATTTCTTTTTATTTTTTTCTTTCTGAATTTTTCCAATGATCACACATAATGGGTACCATAATAATGTCTTAGAATGAGATAGATTTATTAAACAGATGAAAATTTGTAAATGTTTTACATAACTGATTACTGGGTGAATTTTCAGAAAGAACCCATGTTAAGTAGAGCAAAACTTACTGTTGTGTGCCATCCAGAAGCAATGAAGAACAGGGAAGAAGAACCTTTGCTCTAAGATAAAGATATCCACAATAAAGTGTTTAGTTCCAGCCTTCAACAACATTTCTAATAATGTTGTAGTAGAAAATACTTGCAGAGTTGTGTGTAAACTGTATATACAGTAGGAAGTATCGTGAGTTCGGCATTCCTGGATTCAACCAACCTCAGATCAAAAATATTGGGGAAAAATATTGCATGTGTACTGGACAGATTCATGTGTACAGGTACAGACTGTTTTTTCTTGTCATTCCCTAAACACTACAGTGTAACAACTATTTATATAGCATTTATGTTATATTGGGTATTATAAGTAATCTAGAAGATGATTTAAAATATGTGGGAAGGATGTGCATAGTTGTATTCTAATACTACACCATTTTATATCGGGTATTTGAGCATCCATGGATTTTGGTATCTGCACAAGATCCTGGAACCAGTCCCCCATGGATACCAAGGGATGACTGTAATCTATATATAAACCATATATTACTGCTCTGAAAGCCCTGAAAGACAGCTTCTGTTTATAATTAATACAAAACTAGTGCTGTATTAATTCATTTTAATTTGCAAAGAGGTGTTTCCTTGCATAATTTATCTCTTGGGTTACCTTACTTGAATACCTCACAGTAACAGTTTTTAAGCTTAAAAACTCTTGACATAGCTAAACTTTCAAGAATTGTTTTCTTTAAATCCTAAATGTGCATAATCACATTTGGGAGATGGAGGGAAAACTAATAAGGTGGATCCCTATTTTTCTGCTAATGGAAACTAATTAGTATTATTCCTTTCAGTTTAAATTGGCGTTCTCTGTGCTGTTCCGGACAGTTATGATAAAAATCAGCTCAGCTACACAATGAGCTATTTTATTCTGTGCTTTGAACCAGCTCCTCTCAGCACTCAAACCTGTTCATTATTTTTATTTAATTAGGCCAACATACATTGGAGAGATACCTGAAGCAAGGAGATTTCCCTAATAGCTATGCAGTAACAATAGCTCACAGGCACCGAAATAATACAGTTATTTAAATTTGAATCATTAGGAAGGGGAAAGAAATTATCCTTAACCATAGGGCAAAAATGTAGTCAAAAATAGACAACTGTCATTATTTAAATGGCATAAATCTACAGTATTAGTAATTAATAGTGTAGTGTTTATAGGTGAAAATTTTATATGCTTATTTGTGGAAAATTATTAGTTTTTATGTTGAAACTTGTACTCACATTTGAAAGTTGATTGTAGAAATAAATGCAAATATATGCTTCCTAGGAAAAAGTAGGAATTTCACATATGATCACACAGCAAATATTTTATAAAACTAGGGCAAAGTCTTAATTCCCAGAACAACTCCTTATCTTAAAAACAAATTATTTTATACGAAGGTTTTACTCTGTCTTGTCTACTGCAGTGAGAAAACAATAGCATTTTTGTGGCAGTGTGCACGTCTAATAAACTAGCTATTAAAAACTATTTATAGGTTTGGGGTAGAAATAGGGTAATGTTCTCTCTCTCTCACTCTCACAACTTGATTATTAATACTAAATATTCCCATGCCCTAGGGACATAATCACATTTTAATTTTCTCAGCAAAACAAGGAGAGAAAATGCAGCCGTAAAAGGCAATATTACAGAAAATGACTTATAAAATCTTTACAGTTATACCTATCTGCTTTCATCTGCTCCACATCTGCAGTCCTCAACCCCTGGGCCATGGACCAGGACCGGTCCGTGGCCTGTTAGGAACCGGGCCGCACAGCAGGAGGTGAGCAGTGGGTGAGCAAGAGAAGCTGCATCCGTGTTTACAGCCGCTCCCCATCGCTCACATCACCGCATCAGCTCCGCCTCCCATCAGATCAGCGGCGACATCGGATTGTCATAGGACCGTGAACCCCACTGTAAACTGCGCATGCGCGGGATCCAGGTTGCGGCTCCTTGTGAGACTCCAATGCCTGGTGATCTGGGGTGGAGCTGAGGCAGTGATGCTAGTGCTGGGGAGAGGCTGCAAATACAGATGATCGTTAGCAGAGAGATTTGACTGCACAGTAAATGTAATGCGCTTGAATCATCCTGAAACCATTCCCTCTCTTCTCCCAGTCCGGGGAAAAATCGTCTTCCATGAATGCAGTCCCTGGTGCCAAAAAGGCTGGGGACGGCTGATCTAGACGGTTTACTGTAAAATTGGGTCATTATTAGATTAATCAAACTATGATCTGACTGAAAAGGTACCTTTAAATAATTTTCTTAGTTTTATAAAATAAGGGTTTTGATGAGTATAAGTGAAACAAAATCTCATTAATGAGCAATTATTCAACTTTATACAGCTACTCTTGGTGAGGTATTGATTTTTAAATTAGACCTTGAACAAACTAAAGGGGTTTGTGTCAGATTCTCAGTAGAAAAGGTTGGTACATTCAAGTTGGGGTCATTTGAAGATGATTTTTTTTGTTGTTTTGAGACAGAGTCTCACTCTGTCGCCCAGGCTAGAGTGCAGTGGCATCAGCCTGGCTCACAGCAACCTCCAACTCCTGGGCTCAAGCGATCCTCCTGCCTCGGCCTCCCGAATAGCTGGGACTACAGGCATGTGCCACCATGCCCGGCTAATTTTTTCTATTATTAGTTGTTTGGCCAATTTCTTTGAATTTTTAGTAGAGACGGGGTCTTGCTCTTGCTCAAGCTGGTCTCAAACTCCTGAGCTCAAAGGATCCACCAGCCTTGGCCTTCCAGAGTGTTAGGATTACAGGCGTGAGCTACTGCGCCGGCCTGAAGATGGTTTACATACAAAGAGATTCCTCACGAAGTCGTGGGCGGCGGGCAGCAGCATAGAGCCATAGTGCTGGAGCCCAGGGTTAGCAGGTGCGGCCTGTTCCCACCTCTGGGCCTGACTGGCCGAGGGAGGGAACAGAAAGGACAATGTCAGAGCAACAGAGAGTAAGCTTCAGGCAAGACAAAGGCAGCCCTGGGTGCCTCTTAGGGAGGAGAGCGGAGGAATAGATGTCCTGGCCTCAGTCTCTTTCACTGTCTGGTGTCCTGCTGTGGCTGCTCTGACACATGGGAAAAGCCAAAGTGTCTTCATGTTCTCACTCACCACTCAGCACCGTACTCTGACACCAGGTGTCCGAGGGTTTCCCACACACACCAGGGAATTCCCCAGCAGACGCCAGCTGTGTGTCTTCCAATTCATTTCTGATGCGAGCCGCCAGGAGGTAACGTCAGCTCCCACGGCTTAAGGGCTTGGTCCCACATAGCGCCCCTCACTTCAGATGTCAACGACAAGTCCCGTGTGACAACTGTACTTCTGACGGGCTGGCTCTGAGTCGGGGTCCTCACAGCCCTCTTCTCGGATTCGATTGATTTGCAAGCACGGCTCACAGAACTCAGGGAAACACTGTAATTATGTTTACCGGTTTGTTAATAAAGGGTGTGATAAAGGGTACAGATGAGCAGCCGGACGAAGAGATACACAGGGCGAGGTCTGAAAAGGTCCCGAGCACAGAGCTTCTGTCCCTGCAGAGTTGGGGTGTGACGCCCGCCTGGCACGTGGACGTGCCAGCCAGCCCAGAAGCTCCCGGAACCCTATAGTTCAGGGATTGTTAGGGAGGCTTCATCACACAGGCTGAGCGATTATTCACTCATTTTCAGCCCCTTCCCCTTGCCAGAGGGGTGTCCTTGAGCGCCGTTCTGTTCTTGCTGTAACAAAGTCCTGGCATTGCCATGAAGTTGACTGCTGCCTGGCGTGTTTGCCATCGACTTCTGGAGTGTAACAACGTGGAGGTACGCTATGGAAATAATCCGGACCAAAAACACAGAAAGAATCACCCATGACTGTTGTCAAGGGCTCATCAGCCTCTTTCTGTGCCTTACATCTCAGTCACCTTTTTGAGCCTGTGTGGTTTGTCATCCGTAATTAAATCTGCTTGAATTTGAAAATTCTATTTCTAGAGCTGCTTCTCCCTTGCACGTTACTGGCAGCCTCATTTACTCATGTCAGGGAGGGACCGGGCGGTGGAGGGTCTCCTCACCCCCACTCTCTCCCAGGGAGAAAATCCCCCAGAGACTTTGAGCGAGACAACAACACGTTCTTTCGTTTTGTTGCCAGATTGGAAGTGTCTGCATCTTCGGTCCCTGAGGCCAGATTTCAAGTGTTTTCCCCAAGGAACTTCTCATATGGAAAATAGTCCTCCTCTGCATAATTTTTATTACCTAATGAACGACTCAGTTGGGGCTGTCAGCACTATAATGGGCACCTGAGTGGCGGATCGTAGCAGTAGGTTA
>NW_012150396.1:6839275-6841130 GCF_000956105.1 Propithecus coquereli | reverse complement strand
TGACACGCCTCTTGCTAGATTAAGGAGAAGCAGAAAAGAAAGGACTAATAAGCTCAGTCAGGAATGAAAAAGGAGAAATTACAACTGATACCATGGAAATACAAAATATCATCTATGAATACTATAAAAGCCTCTATGCACATAAACATAAAAACGTGGATGGAATGGACGAATTCTTTCTCTTCTTGTATAGACACCAGTCCTACTGAATTAGGGCTCCACCCTAATGACCTCGTTTAACCTTAACTCCCCAAAGGCTCTGTCTTCAAACATCTCAATGTATTCGTCATCACAGTCTTTTTCCGTTGTACGTTAATTGGAAATACTGCATTTATTCGGGATCCTTTCGGAAAATAGGACCCACTCTAAGTACTTCAAACAGGGATAATTTAGTACAGGGTATTAGTTGTATGAGTGATAAATGCTCTAGAAGCCAAACCAGGAATGACGACTCATCCCAGAGAAGGACAACAGCGGGAAGCTGCGGAGAGGAGGAGGTGCTACGGGAACCAGGACTTGGGGTCACTGGCAAAAGCCACAACCGCGGAGAGAACGACTGGATGAGCTTTAGCCACGCAGGAGAGACAGCTGCTGCTGGAGACACCATGAAAAACAGAGAGAAGAGAGAAATATTCTGACTTCCTCCTCCTACCATCCCGTCTTTTCCCAGTAGCACTCATGGGTCAAAACTACCGGAAGCCCAGAGATCAAGGGAGACAGACGTGTAGTTCCCTGCTGTATAGACTAGAACCAAGGACGGGCAGGGAGTGGATGTCGGACCAAATGATCTAAGCCAATGACTGGCGTAGGTGCTAACACTCATCTGTTTTTTTCTTATTTGATTAATTTTGATTATAATACCCACAAAACGATTCACTGTTGTAAATCACATTCATACCTGTGGATTTATAGGATGAGTTTTGGGCTTTTGGAAAATACCTTTATCTCTCAGTAGCCGTGCCATTGTTTATTTAACTCTCTCCTTGTCGAACACTGAGGTTGCGTTTGATATTTTGCTATTATAAATTACACTGCAGTGAGTGTGTTCATGCAAACATCCTCTCTCCCATATTGCTTTAATTGTTATTTTAAAGTTATATACTCAGAAGATGTGCCAAAAGCATGAACAGATGTATGACTCTTGTTATTTGATTACCAGGTTGCTTTTCTATAGCATCGTTTCAGTACTCCAGTTTCAAAGTATGAGATGTTTAGAGGAAGACTTCAGACAAATTTAATGGCGTTTAAATGAGCAAAGAATGATTCACAAATCGAGCAGCCCCCAGAACAAAGATAGGTTCAGAGTGACTCCCTGGGCTGCCACGTGGTCGGATCACATTTGTGGACAGAAAAAGGAAAGGAAGATACAGGAAGTGGGAGTGAGGTACAGGAAGTGGGAGTGAGGCACAGAAGCAGCCGGATTGGTTACAGCTCAGCGCTTGCCTTGTTTGAACACTGTTTGAGCAGTTGCCGCCTTTGATGGGCTGAGACTCGGTTGCCGGGCTTGGCTGACACTTGGCTACTTGTCACAAGTGGATTTTCCCTTCAGACATCCAGTTAGGTTACAGTTCACTGCGGAGAAACCTTTAGGTTGAACTTAAAATATGAAAGGAGGCAGCTTTAGGCTGAACTTAATTTAACAAAATCAATTTCACTGACTTTTGTCTACGTTAGAATAGCGTCATTAAAGAAATCTTGTTGCCTAATTTAGTTGGTAAGTAATGGTAACTGATTTTTCAGTTAGTTCCGTGATTACTAGAATGATAAACGTGTTTTTCACACGTTTATTGACTAGTGGCATTTTCTCTTTTGTGCTTAGCTCGTTCACATTTTGCAGAGTCTTCGATCAAGTTTG
>NW_012150396.1:6834933-6836430 GCF_000956105.1 Propithecus coquereli | reverse complement strand
AGAATGCACACCAGCAAGAGTAAGCCCTAATATAACCCGTGGACTTTGGTAATAATGACGTGTCGATGTGGGTGCCTCAGTTTTTAACTGATGTACCACTGCGGTTCAGGATGTTGATAACGGGGAAGCTGTCGGGGAGAGGGAGGTGAGAATTGGGTGGGTCTACAAGCTCTGCTCAATTTTCTTGTGAACCTAGAACAGTGCTAAATAAATAAAGTCTACACACACACACACACCCACCCACCTAATATCTTTAGTGTGTTTTTTCTTGAATTGCCCAAAGGTTTGGCAACTTTGTGGCCTATAAATGTCTTCTATTGTTAAATATATCCTTACCAGGGAGTATATTCATATAAGAAATAAATTCACTGGAGTTTTCCATATTTCCACAACTTCAGTTGGATTTTTCTCTTTACTTCTACCATGTTTGCTTTTCCAGTGTATTGTTTCTGCTTTTATCTTATTATTTCCTTCCTTATATATTGTGGGTTTTATTTGATTTTTTTGGATTGAATGCTTAAGTCATTTATTTTTCCATTCTTCTTATTTGCCAATAATTTGTATTTCTAAAAAAGGATCTATCTAGACTTTTTTCTGAGACCTGCTTTGGTTGTATCTCATAAATATTGATACATAGTGTTCTCATTGTTGTTCATTTCTTAATAGTATGTGGTTGTGTTTGGATTAATATTCTCATCAAGAGTTATTCATGAATATTTTCAATTTCTGAATATTTAGTGTTCATTTAGTTTATTGTCGTGATGACTTTATGATAGTTTTTGTTGCATTGTGATCAGTTCTCTAATGTATGGAGAATTTTGTAAATGTTCATGGGCATTTAAAAATGTGTCTTTTATATCAGACACAAAGTTTAATGGGTGTATATGTTCATGAATAAAATATCTTAGATTCTTTTGAAACATCTAGAAACATTAAGCCTTTAATTCGCCTGGCAACAACTGGCGAGAGCTGAGCAGGAACTTGCTTCCACATATGCTTAGGGAGGTCGTTCCCGCCTCAGCTCCAGCCACTGCCTATCTAAGTGCAGGAACACAGAAACATCTGTAGACCACCTGGTTCGTTATTTAAACACTCAGTCCCCTTGCTTATGTGTTGCTGATTCAATTGTAAAATGTGTGTTTTATCTTTCCACTTTGATAACGGCTTGTCTGAGTCTTCTTTTTTCCCCTAACATTGTTTGTTTTATATGTTTTGATACAGTATCATTCTGTGCATAAAAATTCGCAACTGTTGCGTTCCTGTAGAATCTAGCTTTCATTAGTGCCCTATTTATTATTTCAGCCTAAAATTCTTTTATCCGTTGTTAAATATTGCAACTCATTTCTTTTTGCTGGCTTTTACCTGGAATATTGTTATTCACGTTTTTATTTCCTTTTTTTCCTAGCATTTTATTTTAGCTGATTGTTGTCTTTTTTATATTACTAAATCTGAGCATTTATATCTTTTGGTAGCCAAATATACCATGCTTGATTTTAT
>NW_012150396.1:6833229-6834883 GCF_000956105.1 Propithecus coquereli | reverse complement strand
CGGTGGGCGGTTTGAGGAAGCAGCCAGTGATGCATGGACAAAATCAGCCTATCCATAGTGACCACATTCTGTGGATCCCCAAGTAGAAGTGTGATTTGTGATCAACTGAAGCCTCATTTCCCTGTCCTCTTCCCATTTTTATTCCAAGTTGCTGTTTTCAGATTCTTGACAGTCCTATATGGAATAATAGTAACTAATATGTATTACATTGTACCATATTTCAGCTTTTGTAATTATTGTCTAATTCTTAGCCCTCCCTTAATCAGCCACCAGCAATTAATTGGAATCGGAACATCCCTAACCTATAACAAGATGCCCGCTAGAGTATTTAATACGCACAGACACCAGACTTCTTCTATATTTAGCAAGATCTTTGTAAGGTTTCTTTTATTCTGTTAGCTTATTTACCAAGCCCTATCTCTGATCAAAACGCATTTCAAGCATACAAATAAGAAATTATTATGAATTTTATTGGGTACAATACCATGATTATATTAGGAAAAAAAGCCCTTGTTTGTAAGAGATATAAACTGATATATTTAAAGGTAAAATAATATGATTACCTGGGATTTTCTTTTAAGATGGCAATAATTCATGCTAACAAATGCCTCATTTTGGTGTTAACTGAATTGAATTGCAAATAAATTTTAGTTTGATTTTAAATTCAACTTTTATTTTATATTGACTCCTCATACCACCCTACCTACATTTTTACAAGCATAATTAAGGGATGTCCTTTATAGTGTTAGTATCTGCCTACTACATCATCTTGCTCCTCCTCCCATCCCCTTCCCACCCCAGCCAAAATCTAAGTCTCTTTTCCACAAGCCAGTAAAAGGGATTAATGAATTCCTGGATATTTTTATCTGCATGAGGGGTGCGAGTGCAGCGTGAAGCCCACCCTAACAGAGCTATGCTGTGCCCTTTTGAAGTTGGATTAAGGGCTCACTGAGCAGGGCGTGCCCGTTAAATTATAATGTTGCAAAGCTTGAATCCTGGAAGCACATACTGCCGATATTTGGGGGGGGTTAATAGGATTAGCTCTCCTGTGAAAGAATTTGAGAACATTTGTTCCTGTGGAACTGTGTGTGTGGGTTAATTTGCTACGAAAAGAGATGAGCTGCTTTCCCCTCTATGTCCAGAAAAGATTTTTTTTTGGTACTCTGGGGATTATGAGAAATATATAGAAAATTAGCATCTCATGAAGTATTTTAATCCTTATTAATCTATATAATAATGTTTTCTTATTCATGAGCGTGATAACATTAAAAACATATCTTAACTATATGACATTCTGGAAAAGGCAAAACTGTGGAGACAGTAAAAAGATCAGTGATTGCCTGGGGTTTGGGACGAGGGAGGGATGAACAGGTGGAGCACGGAGGCTTTCTAGGGTAGTAAAAGTCCTCTGTGTGATACTGTGACGCTGGATACAGGTTATTATAAATTGTCCACACCCGTAGAATGCACACCAGCAAGAGTAAGCCCTAATATAACCCGTGGACTTTGGTAATAATGACGTGTCGATGTGGGTGCCTCAGTTTTTAACTGATGTACCACTGCGGTTCAGGATGTTGATAACGGGGAAGCTGTCAGGGAGAGGGGGGTGAGAATTGGGTGGGTCTACAAGCTCTGCTCAATTTTCTTGTGAACC
>NW_012150396.1:6829105-6830353 GCF_000956105.1 Propithecus coquereli | reverse complement strand
TATCAGGAAGCTCATTTAAAAAACAATATTCATTCATTTATTTATCTAAAGAAACTCTTTTATATTAGAGTGTTGGGTACTAGTAGATATAAGATGGTTTTTGTAAGAGGGAATTATTCAAAATAGAAGTCTAATCCCCTAAATTATTATATGCTGTGTGAAAACCTTCTAAAATTTGTGGTGCTTTGGGTTGGTGAAGAGTCAAATTCCAGTAACAAAACATTGCTTTAAATTCTAGAGAGAACATCACCAAATTCAGAGGGTTTATTAATACATGTCATGATATTTAATATTAAGCACCTTTGTGTGTTTTAGAAATTTTGGGGAGCATTTTTGTTTACACATTGCAATACTATTCTATGATAAAATACTAATTTTATTTCTCCTTTATATTATAGCTAAGTGATTATTTTATTTAGATTCTATAGGTAGGTAAGCTAAATGACCTTTGAATTTCATTTCAGTATATTTAAGGGGGATATTATAAAAATATTCATTATAAAAGGGATGTTAGAACTGACAGGGCTAAGAAAATCTAATCTCTACCTACGTGGAATATATGGTCAAATTTTTCTGAAGCGTTAAGATCAAGCCAGAAGTCTCTAAGAAAAATTACATGAAGATTTAGAAGCTTTATGTATTCCTTCATTGTGTTTGCATTTTAATTGCATTATAACCCATACTTAATTAATAATCTACTGCAGATTGATATCCATGGTTAAGAAGGAAAATCTATTAATTTTCATTTCTGGCTTATGAATAAAAGGATTCAGCTTCCCTTGGTTAAAACTCTAGAAGGTACATATTATTTTAAAAGGTTTTCAAAAATTTTTTGTTGAGAAATACTTTTTTCATATACAATGATTTTTAATTCGGGTTTGGTTTTTATTGCTTTTTAACAGGTGGTTTGGAAACAGAATGTGCTCTGAAGACTTGTATCAGGGTCCCTCTTTATACGCAAAATGCTTTACTTTTCCTGGAAACTAATCTCCTTAAAAGCTAATACTCAAATCAAACAATGTACCCTTTTTAGTGCTGAATGAAAATGGGTCAGGAAGGGATTAAAAAACTGGCACTGCACTAAAGTGAAGCAAGGCAAGTTTTGCTTCTTTAAGCTCCCCTTGTTATGTGAAATTTGCAATTAAGTCAGACCGCCTTCTACCTCCTCTTCCTTCCCTCCCATGATATAAGCCCTTATTGTTCATATATGCATGAAACAGCGTTTTCTTAGAAATTTTCCCATTGCAT
>NW_012150396.1:6825947-6826954 GCF_000956105.1 Propithecus coquereli | reverse complement strand
CCATTTTTTTCTTGATAAGAAAAGCCCTAGTGCCTCAAAAAGACTGATTTTGGATATGGAGAAGGGGCAAAGGGGAGGTGATAAGAGAAGAAGATGTGTGTGTGTGTGTGTGTGTGTCAGGGTTGAGAGGAGGAGGAGGCCAGGTTTGTCAGTGTAGCTCCCAGACCCCGGCACATCTCAGGAGTATAATAAATACCCTTTTATGCCGGGTAGTTCGTTAATCTAACTTTCATATTCATTCCCACTGCTTCAACTTTTTTCTTTTCTACCCTCTCCTGTTTTCTTTTCCAGTCAGAATGTGTAAATAAATAACTGGAGTAAATATCAGATTAGGGTAGTTGTATTAGTCCGTAGGCACACCTTGGAGATACTGCGGATTGTTCCAGACTACTGCGGTAAGGTGAACATCGCAATAAAGCAAACTTTACAAATTGGTTGGTTTCCCGGTGCGTAGAAAAGTTATGTTTACACGGTACTATATAGTCTGTTAAGTGTACAATATATTCATTTCTCACAATAGTCCTACCAAATAGTATCGTTATTTACCTTTTATAGGTGAGAAAGCAAATACTCAGAAAGATTTTGTAACTTAACAAAGAGCTAATGAATGCCTGAGCCCAGATATGAAATACCGAAAGCTTTGTTGCTTCCACAATACCAGTTTATCTCATATGATGGCACACATGTCCCTGAGAAAAGCTCCCATTTGGTCTTTCAGTGATACTCTGTTTTTTTCTTCTTGTTTGCACTGTTCTCAAATTTTACTGGCTGGCCTCCAGTTCTACGGCGAGGAAACTGAAAACAGAGAATGTTAAAATAAACATTGATAGCAGCAAGAAACTTCTTGCCAATAGCCCAAGAATAAGAAAGGAGATAGAAGAACTGTAAAAAAGCAGACTAAATTTACTAATTCTATAAAAATTGGGATATACATACATCTGAGGGCAGTATCGTAATACTATATTATATGTAATTGATATTCATAAATATAACTTGAAATCATCAAG
>NW_012150396.1:6822911-6823842 GCF_000956105.1 Propithecus coquereli | reverse complement strand
CTCGCTCTTGCTCAGGCTGGTCTCGAACTCCTGAGCTCAAACAATCCTCCCGCCTCGGCCTCCCAGAGAGCTAGGATTACAGGCTTGAGCCACCGCGCCCGGCCAGTTAGAAATTTTTTAATATCAATCAGCTTTGAGTCCAATTAGCGTCATCTCTTTATTTAATCAGTGAAGAAACTTGGGCTGATTTTTCATTGTATAATCAACTACCCCAGTTTCTGCCTGTGTCCCTTGGTCATTCACTTATCCTTTTTCCTTAGTGTCCGATGATCAACACCATGCCCTTAATAGGCTTCTTAATAAGCTTCAGGTTTATGGAGGTGTCTGATTCAATAAAAATATTTGCAAATCAAATCTGCTAGGTACAAGGATGTATACAGCTGAATGAGATACAAGAGTTTGCAGACTCATCGAGAATCCCTTAAAATAAGACTAACTTGGGTAACTCCAGTACAGATGTCACTGTGGGGAAAGGATCTAAACTTTCTGAGCCTCTTTTATTCGTATGGAAAATGAAGGTTAAATCCATACCTTTTACATAATTTTATATAGGTAGTTTCCAAAACAGGAGATAAGGATACAAAGTTCCTAGCATGGTACTGCCATGTAGGGCAGGAGGATTCCAATACATGATTTATATTCTTAGTCCTATTTTTCTATTTGGCCAGTTAACCGTGTTTATTTTCTCCACATTATCTATTTTTCCTACTCTCAACCTATCAATTGAAAAGAATATCCATGTCACTATTTTTTTTTTGCCTATAAAATAACCGGATCGGACTAAATAAATTCTAGAGTTTCTTCCATTTTTATAATTACGTAGACCTTTGTTTAATGAAGTAGATCCTTAAGACTGTCAATCCTTGTACAGAGTTTCCGAGTCAACTCAGTATAGATAACTATTTCACATCATCTCCTCTCTTCAAACTTT
>NW_012150396.1:6811861-6822302 GCF_000956105.1 Propithecus coquereli | reverse complement strand
TCTCTTGTTAAAAATTGCAAACCTATTTTTTAAAAGTAGCAAAAGTAGTACAACGAATACCTATATAGCTTTCATGTAGATTCACCAGCTTTTACTATTTTTATCTTATCTTCTCTAACACACACATTTTTCCTGAAACATTTGAGAGTTACCTTCAGAGACTGTGGCACTTGACCCCAAAACACTTGTCTTCTAAGAACAAGGGCGTTGTCTTGTATCACCCCAATCCAATGATCACATGCAGGAAATTTAACACTAATACAGTACTATGATGGGATACACTGCCAGTATTCAAATTCTCCCGATTGTCCAATAGTGCTCTCACTCTCTTTTAATATTCAATACCTAATCAAAGATCATGCATTGCTTTTAGTTGTCATATATCTTAAGTCTCCTTTAATTTAGGACATTGGACTTTAAATTTTTTTTTTTCATTTATAACATTGACATTTTAAAAAGAATCTGCACCAATTATTTTGCAGAATGTTCTCAATTCGGATATATCTATTTCCTCTATTAGATGAAAGTTAAACTATTATCAAGACCGCAGTAGAATGACTCTTAAACATTTTGGCCAGCATATTACAGAACTGTTGTTGTATTCCTTGAGTGAACCACAGCAGGGAACACGTGATACCAGTTTGACCCGTTATGTGCGATATTAACTTTGATCCCTTGGTTAAGATGGTATCTGTGGATTTCTTCATTGTAGCGATGCTGGTTTCCCTTTGTAATAATAAAGAGTCCTGAGGGGAGACACTTTGAAACTGTATCGTTCTCCAGTAGTTTTTCACCAATAGTTTTACCATCCATTAATGATTCTTACCCAAATCAATTATTACGATGCTCATTGCAAAATGGTGATTTTCCTATTTTTATTATGCCTTGTACCTTTATTAGTTTTTCTCCTTCTCTCTTGAACCCATGATAATCAGGCTTCTGGCCCCGTCACTCTAGCGAAACTGCTGTTGCCAGGGTCACCAGTGGCTTCTGTTTCCTACATCTAGTGGCCAAGTCTGGTAGATCAGCTGCATTTGACAACGCTGGTCATTCCCTTCTCGAAATGCTTTCTTTAGTCTGCCTCTGAGAAACCAATAGCATGACTCCTCATCCGTCTCCTTTCCCGGTTCTTCTTCAGCTTCCAAACCTCTAAACATCGGAAAACCTCAGGGCTTAGTCCTCATACCTCTGCTACAACTCAATACGTGGCAGTTTACTTCTTCTAGTTGCTCAGGCTCAAGACTCTGGAGTCATTCTTGACTCCGTTTTCTTTTACCACCTACCTCAATCCATCAGCAAATTCTATCAGCTTTGCTTTAAAAATACATGTTAATACCAAACCAAATCACTTCTCCATTGCTCTATCCTTAGTCTAAGCAACTACCATGTCTAGCCTCGACTGTTGTAGTGATGTCCTGGTTAGATTCCCTCCTTCTACTTTTGCTTGGCTGTAGAGATCCTTTTAAAAATATAAGTCGAATAATGACCCCAAATCTGTCTGATTCAAAATAAAATCCAAAGTTTCTGCACAGATTATAAAGTTTTGCATTCTCCGGCCCCTGTGTACTTCTTTGATCTTCTCTTCTGCCAGTTTCCTATTCACTAACTACAGTAGTCTCCTCCTATCCGTGGTCTCACTTTTCGTGGTTTAGCTACCCACGGTCGACTGCAGTCTGAAAATGCTAGGTGGAAAATTCCGTAAATGAACAGTGCATAAGCTTTAAATTGCACGCCATTCTGAGTAGCGTGATGAAATCTCATGCCGTCCCTCTCCATCCCAGCCGGGACGTGACTCTTCCCTTTGTCCAGCACGTGGCTACTGTAGATACCACCCCCCGTTGGTCACTCAGTAGCCATCTCAGTGACCAGACTGTGCCATATTGCAGCGCTTGTATCCAGGTAACCCTTATCTTACTTAATAATTGTCATAAAGCACAAGGTCAGTGACACTGGCAATTCAGATATGCCAAAGAGAAGCCATAGAATGTATCCTTTAAAGTGAAAAGGTACAAGTTTTTGATTTAATAAGGGAAGAAAGGAATTCATGCTGGTTTTGTTGTTATACCTCAAACTGCAAAAGTTAGAGCCTCAGTATGTGACAAGTGCTTAGTTGAGATGAAAAGGCACTGAATTTGTGGGTGGAAGACCTGAGCAGAAACATGTTCTGATTGACAGCTTAATGCTTAACGTTGAACATTGCTGGATGCCCAGTAGAAAACACAATACGAGCACCTTACTGTCGTCCCTAGTATCTGTCGTCTGCACACCCACAGAACAGCAATCAGATTTGGTACGATCCGAGGTTTCGGCCATCCCCGGGGAGGGGGGTGGTCTTAGAATATATTCCCCACGGATAAGGGGAGACTAATGTATACTTGTTATTCCCTTTGTCTGGAAAACTCTCCCCCAGATAATCCACATACCTCATTCTCTCACTTAATTCAAGTCCCGAATGTCACCTTATGAGCGAGGTTCTTTTGGATCATGCTGTCGGTAATAAGTTTACTCTTCCTTACTCTTTCTCCCCCTTCCCTTTAATTTTTCTTCCTGGCCTTTGATACAGTGTATGTGTATTTGTTTTGTGTGTATCACCTGTCCACTCGCACTGGAATGTGTGCCTCGCGGCAGCAAGGACTGCTATGTATCCAACCCTCAGAACAGCCTAGCGCATAGTAGGCACCTAGTAAGTATTTGTTGAATTAACTGTTGGAATTCCTTTTACTCTTCTATTAATGATGGAAAGGAAAGAGGGTATTTTTTTCCACTTCCAATGAAAGTCTTAATTTTATAACTGTTCTTTTTTCCACTTGAAACATTGTTTAAAATTCTTCAAAGTATACTTTTAGCAAAGAAATTGTATTTTGGGGGTTGTATAAATTAAAGGGCTATTTATAGTTTTGCAGCTTCTTACTACTAATCCCAGTATGTTTCTCAGTGTTTGGGTATGATTCCTTAAAAGGCAACCAAAATTCTCAGATGCTAACCTAATCTTATTTCTTTTATTACGAATAAAAGCACAAGATCTTTTATTAAATCATCCATTTATGAATTTTAAAAGCCATCAGTACAAAAGTATTTATTTTACTGTCCTATATAATCCTCTAGAAAGTCTAACTGTTTTATATTGGCTGACGAAGGGAGAGAGTTCTGGCTTCTTTTTGTGGGTTTAAAGTAAATACCAATGACATGTTATAAAATTAAACTACTGGAAACTGATGGAAAATGTTTAACTTGCCACCATCTCCCTGGTATTTTTTGTTTTATTTATTTGGTTTCTCTCTGTATTACATACATATGGGACTTAAATAATAGAAAGAAGTATATAAGAGCTCAGGTCTGGTGTTAGCAGTTCTTGGAGGTCACCAGGATATGCACCCCTGTTTTAGGGAGTGAGCAAATCCCCGTGCCTGTTCTGTGGGTGTGCAGACGACAGATACTAGGGACGACAGTAAGGTGCCCGTATTGTGTTTTCTACTGGGCATCCAGCAATGTTCAATGTTAAGCATTATGCTCAAGAGTTGTCGTAAGCAACGAGCTGTTGATATGCGATTAAACAGTGCATCGACTTTAACTTGTGAACAGAACTTACGACTTTATGTTCTCAGAATATTTTAAAAGTTTACATGAGATATGTCATGTCGTTATTCAAGAAGGAATATTATAATAACTAATATATTCGAGCTTCTAAACATAGCTTTTATGGCTCTCCAATTTCAAGGAAAAAATTATTTCGGTGACTTTCATTCCTTTTTATTGTTGCTTCAGTGGCTTGAGCTTAACAGGCATGTGACTGAGTTTTGTATGTTAAGTAATTTCTGGAGGTCCCTGGGAAACAGGTTGTCCTGAGGTGGAAGGGTTGGGAGTCTAAAGAATCTAGTCTGTGTCGTTGTTCACCCACTGCATTCACTGGAGCTGGATTTTAAAGAGTGAATAAGCATCTTTAAGCAAAGAGGTGGGAAAAAGGCAGTGTTTCCTAGAGCAAGTTTCTAAATAATCCCTAAAGAGAATTAGATGGTAAAAGCATTCGGTTGTCAAGCTTTTACTATGCTAATAGACATTGTGATTCTCAAAAAAATTGGGTAATATATTAATTTCCTAAATCTACCTAGTGGTAGAACTCACTATTTTTTCCTCTCGATATCTCTTTATATCTCATTCCTCTTAATATCTTGAGACACTAGTGTTCCACAGTTTGGAATTTCTGAAATAGTGGTATTCACGATGAGGCAAACAGCATGTTTAACACCACAGAAAGGTACTAGAGCGTGGTGTGCTTGGAGGATAGCTGGGTCCCTCAGGCCAGAGAACGGTGAGAGCGTGGGAGTAAAGAAGCAACAGGAAGTGAGCTGGACCAAACAGTGATGTCTCTATGTTAAAAATCTATCCCATCGGCAGTGGGGAGCCAATAAAAACTTTAAACACGAACACATTTGCATTTTAGAAAACATGGGCGTGAAAAGGTGAGAGTATAGGGCAGAGTGCTTACTTAGAGACTGTTGCAACAGTGTAGGTGAGAAGTAATAAGAGCGTGAACCGAGGATCTGGCACTGGTTGGGGGGGGCGTAGATGATGGTGCCGCCAACAAACAGAAAGGATCCCAGAAAAGAAACAGGTTCGTGATGGAAGATGAATGAGTTCAGTTTTTGGACATGTTTCATTTGAGATCTCTGAGTGGCACAGACAGAAATATTAAGAATGCAATGGGAAATGAGATCTGGATCTGATCTAGAGTTCTCAAGAGCATCGTTAGCTAAACTTCGTGTAGATTTGGGTATCACTGGTGTGGAAGACGAAGTTTCAAACCATGAGAGAACTGACGGAGGGACGAAGGGATGGGGAGCGGGGGCAAGAGAGAGAGAGAGAGAGAATGTGAATAGTCATCTTTCTAATAAGAAACATTGACCCATCTCAACTTAGTATTTTATGGTTAATTCAAATTTACTTCTAGGTTCTTCTGAGTTTCCGAAAATTCTTTTTAATGGTCATTTGAATTTGGAAAGTATTTCTTTAACAAGTAAACATCAAAAATGCTGGGATTACTTGGGTCATCTGGTTGGTTGGCTTTGCCTATGCAAACTTGTACATACTCACCACTCTAGCTTTCAATCAGCTATTGGCCATTACTTTTACACTTAACAGCCTAAGCAGTGAAGACGTAGGAGAATTAGTGTTTGCTGAAGTTTGGTCATGGCCAAAATAGGCACTTGCCCCAGACACACAATAACCACCAGGATAAGTCTGGAATAAGTTTTTTTTTATTAAATCAGAGTTATTAATAGATATATGCTTTCAACTCCAGCTCTCCCGCCACACATTTCCTTGAAAAACAGATTTTATGATGTGTTTCATGTTGACTTTGAGATCAGAATTCAATATATTATCGAAATACCAAAGAATGATGTTTAACAGTGATGAAAATCTCTCTGGTGTCAGAAATACAGATGAAACATATCCTATGAGGGGAGGCAGCATAATGCATATTAAAGTAGAAAACAGTTATTATTTTTTTCTTAAAAAGGCAGCAAGCTTCACTGCTATTTAAGAGACATATTGGTAGTACTGTGTGTATCTGGGCCCTATGCAAGATGTGTAACTGATAAGGATTTGTGATTCCTGGGATGGCAGTTGGGAGCACAGGCCCGGCAGTGAGACTAGCAAGATTCAGGTCATAGCTCCCTCGTGCAGTGACCGTGTGGCCAGAGTCTTTTTCTTCCCCCATTCCTTGCTACTGAGATCCCAACATTTTTTTACCATTAGGCCCACAAGGTTTAGGACCCTTAGAAAGGGAAAAGGAACAGTAGGACTGGAATTTGAGATTGCCTTTAAGGTTTATATAGTCCCTCCGTAGCTTGTATAAGTACCACCATCTTGGAGTATTAACTGTTGGGTATAATAACCATTCTCTATCTTGATTATTGCCCTAGTATCCAGCACCATTTCGTGTCTAGGTAGTTGCCCGAACGAACACTATTCGATGATGATAGTCTTTACAAGGCCATTGTCAGGATGCATTTCTGATGCTCTGTTGCTGCATAAGTAACCACTGCAAAGCTTAGTGCCTTTAAACAATTATTTATTTTATCCACAAATGTGCAGTTTCATTAGGGCTTGGTGAGGAAGCTTATCTGTTCTCAATACAGCATCAGGGAGGGAGGCTTGACTCTCCAAGCATGTCTCCGTGTTCCAAGAACAACCACTTCAAAAGACAGGAAGTAGAAGCTTCCAGAAAAGGGCACATTTTTGCCTCTGTATTCTATAGGTCCAGCAGTCACGCAGCTCAGACTCATAGATGCCGTCTCTCAACGGGAGTACTATACATCAATGTAGTAGTAACACGATTAAAGAATCTGAGGTTATGTCACTGTGGATATTTAGCATTGCATTTTATAAACAAAATGAAATACATGAAAAAACTAAACAAGGAAACCTGCAGGTCAGATCGTAGTGGAAATTAGACTGCTACACACAAAAGAAGATATTTTTTAAAATCACCTGACTTTGGGAAAGTTAGCACTCAGCATTTCAGGCTACTGGAATACCATTTAACCTAATTGCCGTGAAACACCGAATTCGAAGCCAACTGAAGATTACTGAAATGGCCTCAAAAAGCTAACAAAACTATTAAAATAGCTTACTATTGTTAGGCGGCTGAAAAAGAGGGAGAAGAGATAAATACCTAAAGTATTTTCTAGAGTTAAATTTTTGTTCTGAAAACATTTCAGTTTGGTCTTGTGGGCAGTTTGGAAGATACTGTAGAGGTTTTTTTTTTTTTTAAAAAGGAAAAACCAAAATACCAGAACAAAGTAATGTTTACTTTGTGCAGTGTAAGTAGTATTTGAATGAAATGAAAATATATGTGTTCAATGAAGTCTGGGCTCTAGTATTCTTATTCGTCCTAGAGAAAAACAATAGCAGGAATAAGAAGGTTTTGAAATTTCCATTATTCACTGTATCTTGTATAAACAAAGCAGAAGCTCTGACTTGGTAAATAATGCAACTATACTTTCTTCAACTTTTGTCCTTCAACCCAGCATCTTGCCTGAACAGTTTTTAGTTATCAGCTTTTTAAAAGATGCTTCAGAGTTAGATACGGAAGGGGGAAAGGTGCGTGGTGTCTTCGGTCAGCATCCGCAGTACTGAGACATGAGAGATCTTCCTAATCTATTTTCACTTCTTTCCTTCAGGGTAATCCGATTTGGCAACAAACTGATTGCTAGACCTCCCCATGTCACTATTCTGTAAAATCAAAAAGTTTGCTGTAGTCCAAGATGGGGAAGTGGCCTCCCTCTCAGGAAAAGGTGATACTCGTAGGTAAATTCATTAAACAGAGTGACTTACAAGACCGACCTCTAATACCTTCTTGATATATTCCAAAATACCGACATGCAAAACTTAAATTTATCCTTTTTACTGGTAACCCTGCTCCTGAAAGTTTTATTTGGAGGAAAGAGTGAAATTAAATGCATTTCGTGAGTGTTTCTGAAGAATTAAATTTTTCCCCGAGACGTAACTACTAGGGAAATCCCTCATTTCCCTGCTAGAAAGCACCTCATTTCTTTGAACTTTTCACACATAAAAGAAGCACCAACATTGAAATTCTGAAGTCACACTTAATCAAAGTCATCTGTTTAAGAAATAACGTGATATTGGGAAGAAGACTGAGACTGGAATGAGAAATGCTTTGTTAGGGTCCCAGTTTTGCCACTTACCAGCTGTGTGTCCTCGAGCGAGTGCTAAGTTTGAGCAACTGCGTTAGAGCTCAGTGCTCTCATTTCCACCCTGACAGCCTAACAGTTCTGAGGTTAGATGCACCAAATATGCAAATGCTTACTGTATTGCACAGCATCATATGAGCAGAAGGTATTATCAGTCATTTCAGAAGCTTTAATGAAACATAGATTTTTGTGACGGCTGTTAAAATTTCTTTTGAAAATATATACAACGTGATTAATAAAATTTTCTAAGCTCAAATATAATGTTCTGTACTAATTTAACAAGATATAAGTTCATCAGAGACAGAAACCAAGGGTTATGTATCTTTGTGTGCCTAACATTTTACAGAACGGTTCTATGTAGGCCAACTTGGTTGATCGATTTGTTTGTTGGATGATTTATTGAGAATGGTATTTATGAGGTCATTATTCCAGCAAGTATAAATGAGCCACTTTTAACATCATCAATTCCAGTGAATTCTGCTGCCTTCTCAGTTAATAGTTATTGAGTGCTCTGATAGTATGTAACAAAGTTCTAAGAGTGAAGATGCCTTCATGCTGTTCCACTGTTGTTGGTTTCGTAGATGAGCCATGGGATATATGAATGTCTGGGTGGGATTAGATGAGTCGTATCCATGGTTACAAGAATATCGTTGCTCTGAGGCCTGTGTGGCTAAAAGGATTGGTGATGCTAGCCTGCAACTAACTGGCTTTTTAAAATGTAAAATTGAAAGAACGATTCTAAATTTTTAGTATTTCCCACAAGTTGTCTCAAAGTTTGAATCCAAGTTGCCCTAACCTACTGTGCAAACTTTCTGCCCAGTTTCATGTATCTTCTAGGGAATTTCTTTAGGAATTCTTTTCCTCCTTTTCTAACTTTTGAAATCTGTTCATACAACTTGAAATGGCTGCTTTCTTCTTCCCTCACAAAAAGTTTTTAGAAACTTTTCCATCCCCACTTAAGACACTGTGTTATGGTTGACTGCTTTCACTATTTTAACAAACACGGGCATCGCACTGATATTTAACTTGTTTTCATACTGAGTACCTGCAAAAATTAGCATAATGCCTTCAGATGCAGTTAGTCATAATTGCAGAGAAAATGCATTCATTAAATTTTATTGAGCGCCTGTTATGTACCTATCAGCCTCCTAGTACTTTTTTCATTTAATTGGGCCCAAGTTTATGTAGATCCAGGAAAAATTATCTGTATCTATTTCAGGGAGACAGAAGCAATTTCAGCTAATGGTTCTTTAGGGTGAGTTATTACAATGAATTGTGTCTAGGTATCATTTTATAATAAGAAATTGTTTCACTAGTTAACAATAATAGGCTTTATAGTATAAAAGATTAGTTATTTTGGGTGATAACAAAGAGTTTGAAAAGTAACTTTTTTATCTTTGGTCTTTTAAAAAAAAATTATAATTATTACAAAGGTAATACATATTCTAAATCCAGCCTGGAGTAAAGAAAGGGGGTGGGGTTCCTAAGGTCCTAAAGCAAGGGAGTAGTAGGCAGGGGATATTTTAATGGGTGGATTTGGCAGAGACTTTAGTCATATACCCAGGTAGAGCACGCTCAGTGATTAGCTGTGGCACAGAGAGACAGCCTCATGGGCACAGCACTTCCGGGTGTGTCAGAGAAAGAGGAGCCTGGGAAGGAGAGTGAGAATGGGAATCCAACAAGGAGCCCCAGAGACTTCTTGATCTAGAACACCAGGGTTCAAAATGATTCCATGAGTTCAGTCGATTCGATTTTATTTATTTATTTTTTAATCACTTAATGGCAGTGAGCATCAGTTGGGGTTCAGTGCTCCAGAGAATTTTATGAATAATCTTAACTAATTCGAGGATATGCTCTATCCAGAATAAAAACGATACCGACAAGTATCATGAAAGAACACCTTTTGTGTGAAATAATATAAAATACGTGCCATGCTGTTCTTGGCATGCTTTCCCCAGCCTACTCTATCTGGTACGTTCCTGCTCCTCCCTGACGACTCTGCAGAAATGCCCCGAGTCCCGGGCTCAGACATCTCAAGCAGTGAGTGCTTTGTCTTCAGGGCAACAGCTTTGCAGGTAATTTACACACACCCCTTCTTCTCAGATACCCCGTTAACTCCTCGAGGAGAGGGACCATGCCTTCCTCGTTTTGAGACGTGTGCTCAGGAAATAGACAAAGTACTGGCCGTATAGTAGGCGCTTTATTGACTGTGCCAAGCAGGAAAAGCACAGCTACCCTGGGGTGGAACCCGGGCTTCAGCGCCGCTTCATGCCCTACGAAGCAGGATAAATGACCGTTCATCCGCCTGTCTTAGTGCTGTTAATCAGGCCGCTTTTGAAAACGTTAAACTATGTGGCTGTCACCTTCCCTGTCATCTGTCAAAGGTCTCCCCAGTGCCACTCTGTTCAGTCACCTCACACCTTCTCTGGAGGAGTAGCGCACACCGCGTTGATCTCTGTTGAAGAAACGTGCTTTCGCTCTCTTGATTTTATAGCTTTCAAATAAGTGTGTTTTTAAATCTCTAAACCATCAGTGTTAGCTTTTTTGTCTCCCTGTTTAATTATAATTTTTTGAAAATCCACAGAATATGGTTGGTATGCTATATCTCAAAGAAATGCTTTGAAAACAAAACAGCAAAAGAATCTTTAGCAAAGATGTCTAATGTGTATCCAAGCACCCAACCATTTTCCTTTTACAAGTGAGTGATAACTTGCAAAATATTTACT
>NW_012150396.1:6780080-6811711 GCF_000956105.1 Propithecus coquereli | reverse complement strand
TTTTGCATTATTTGATGTTTTGGACCAACCAAAACTGCTGGTGTTTCAACATGGCTTCCTCCTTGCTTAAACATTGGCCCTTTTACCTTTGTACTTTTCTTTTTGGGCAATGCAAACAGCATTGAATTTGTCCAAATAAGCTAGTACCTCCTAACGTGGATTAGACAAAGACAAGACTCCACCGCAGAATTACATCACAGAACAAATGACACCATTTGTGTTAAAACATTCTACACTTGGGTTTCTTTTCCTTGACACCTAAAAAACCATCATTTTGGTCAAGCTCAAAGTAGATTGTAATTTTATGCTTGTAAATGATATCTCAGGCACAAGGGTACTGGATAAAAATAGAAAATAGCATGTGATTTTTAAATTAATACCATATCCCAATACCACTTTTTTACCTTGTTGAACATATTCGAGATCCTGTTTGTGCTTCCAGGAGCTGCACAATATTTATGGAACTGGAATGGAGAAAAGGGGAATGCTTTATTAGAGAAAGTGTTTTCATGAAGCATCCGGGCATGTTGCTGCCGTATTTTTAGCTCAATCTCTGTGAATACTATGTGTGGCTTTACTTACAACTCTGAAAAGTATTTCTTTGCCTTCAACCTTCCTTTCAGCATGGATTTTTTTTCATATGCAAAGATGCAGTCTTAGCAAGAAAAATAGATCTTCGTCAATATTTGCTTATAAAACAGACCTAAGGAAGTAATTGTAAATTTCTACTAGAAATATAGTATAGAACTTGCTAGTATATAGTCCATTTAATAAATTTTCTTTTTCTATGTCCTTGTTATTAACAAAAAGATAATTACTTTTGACTTTGTTCTATGAAAATTTTTCGGGTAGCAACTGTTAGGAAATCCACAAACAGACCAAAGACAGAAGAGCTTGTGCTCATTCCCTGCCTCATGGTGGCTGCATGTAATAGCAGTGTTCGTGACTCTCGCTCTCCAGAGAGCCTCCCTGTATTTTCCTTTTTTCCCTTCGTAGCCTCCCTCTCCCCTCCTCTTCCTTGCTCTTATTCTCGCTCCTCCAAATTAAAACTGTATTGCCATAAAAAAATATAAGGTATATTTGGATGAATAGAGGGGTGGATGGATGGATGGATGGATGGAAGTATGGTAAACCAGTATAATAAGTTGTCAATTTAAGTAGAATCTAGACGGAGGGTATAGAGGCATTCACCGTAAGACTCTTCCAGCTCTGCTATATGCTTGGAAATTGTCACAATGAAATCCTTAGGAGCGATTACCCGTGAAGGGTGGGATGACAGGGGTTTTTACAGTTATTAGAGGAAAATGAAGATAATTCATTTAAAAGCTACATGACACTGTTTTCACCAAGGAAGTCACCAGACTATTGACTTCAATGTCCTTCATGTTTGAAATTTACATTAGTTTCTGGTAAATAATTAAGAATGCAACCAAAGAATCTGCTGCATGATGATGATCACATCATCACAATAGGAAATTAGTTACATAAATTATGGTGTGTATCGTCAGTGGAATACTATACAGTCATTAAAATGTATAGGATAGAAACACTCTGACTTGGAAAGATTTTTATAACACGATGTTTTATATGCTATCTAGAAAATTAAGAATTTATGAATATAGCTGGAAGTGCCCTACATATATACAAAATGTGGCTCAATTATGAGATTATGAATTTTTTCCTCATCTAGATCTTTTTTATCCACATTTTAAATTTTTTCCTTAAAAAACATATTCACAGTGTTTTTTATTAAATTTAATAACATAAGAAAAAAGAAAAACAGAAAAGAGAAGAAAAGAAAAAAGCCATGCTGTTTTTCTGAGAAAATGGAGCAAGGAAACCTTGGTATCTTTAAATAATATTTGATCAAACCAAAAAGATTATCTGGGTTTTCCCTTTTATCTGTATCACTAAAATCTGCTCTCTGACATTTTCTTAATCTTGCTCTTATAAAGAATGTGCTTGAAATATGTAAAAACAAATAATTTCATTCATTCTTCCAAAGATATTTTCGTGGACTTGACTAGTGGTTTTTGCCTAAGGCATTTCATACTTGGAAATGCCCTATCTTTAATCTCTAATTGCATTAAATTTCTATGTCTGACTCATGAGGAAAGGAAGCTTCAAAGCAGAAAAGGGAAAATCTAATTTCTCTCTAAATACAATAACCACTGATTGTATTTCAGACGATGGAACACTGATGTTCCAAGGTTTGCAGGTGTCCTGCCCAGAAGAATGAAGAGTTCAAGGATGTATCAGTTAAATAATAAAAATGTTTTTAATTATTATAGACCTTCCTCTAAGGAGATTTTAGCAGTGTGTTGAAATTAGGTGATCTTTACAGTATGTGTCTGGGGGAGAGAAAAGGAGAAGACGATTGCTGTTACTGTCTGCCACTGACCCAACATTTGTTGAACTCTTTATTTACGACTCTGAACTTAATGTTTCACACTTTTTAGAAGATGTGTTTTTTCCATAGATTTTCTTTCAGGGGCCGTTGAAAGAAAAGTTGGATAGAAATAAAAGTGAAATAAGCAAAAATAGAGTTCATCTCAGAGTTCCAGTTCTCTAGTCGTCTCGTGGTCGGTTATGTGGAATCTGTGATTCATTCCGCTGTGTGTGTGTGTGTGTGTGTTTATGCTCCTCCTCCTCCTCTCCTAGACTGGCAGCCCATTCTAAGTGTGTCTCCTTGGCCCCTGACAATATATAATGTTTCACGTTCTTTATCTCTTGTCTTTCCCAGGCAAAATGTCCATCGACCGAGCTTTGAGGAAGCAGCAACAGTTAAACAACCTCGTTTACGTAGTGACAAATCAGGCCAAGCCTGGTGACAGAATCGTGGATTTCTGCAGCGGTGGGGTATGATATCTCCTCTTTTGTCATTTATAGCCTTTCTGAGACTGTTCCTTTGCTGTATGACATTCAAGGTCCTGTTCTTATTTGGCAAGATTTTCGTCTCAGACTGAGCAAAAGCCACGGGACGAAGGTTAACTTGTTTCTTTCACTGACTTTTCAGGGCCACGTTGGGATCGTCCTCGCTCACATGCTGCCGTCCTGCCAGGTAACACCTGAATAGTAGGTAAAAGGAAACACGGAAACACTCTGCAGTTCAGCCAGCCGAATCTGGGTTGCCCTCGCTCCTTGAGTTTCTGGTCGTTTACCCAAGTCAAACATGGCATAGGCATTTTTGTTTCTTTGAAGTAAACTTCTAAGACTCAGAATCTTAAGGGAAAAATAAATAAAGTAGGACCACAAAGCAGTTACCAATTTTTAAAAAGCCTTGTATGCTTTAATAATTTTAAAAAGAAATAACTATTCCATTTTTATATAAAATAATTATGATTCAACGATTTTAATTTCCAACATAATTTTAAATGGAAATACTGGCTTCTGAAACTTGCTGAGCATGTTCTTTTGGTATCTTATTTTCGATGCACTGCATCAATATTGTAACAATAATAAAATTTTTTAAAGAAAAAAAACAAACCAATAAACCCAAAACCTACCATCCTGATCCATCAAACGCTGTTCTTTTCTTGTTCTCATTAAGTCCTTGTCCATATGGACGTTTATTGCTGCAAATTCTAAAAATGCAAATACAGTTATAGTCCCCTGCTTTCGCTCAGTGTTATATCATAAATGTTTTACCTATTGGTAGTAATTTTACGTATCATCGTATTTTGTGACCATATAATATGTTTTTAAGTAAATGTGCCATAATTTATGCAACCATTGCCAGGGTTTGTTAGCAGTTTGCTCTGTTTTTAGTCTTCCGCCGTGTTAGATCAATTCCTCACAGTGACCATCTTGTAACATAAAAGTCTTAGGGGAAGGGTCATCTGTTCTTTTTCCAAACACAGATTCAACTGGGGCAGAGTCTTTGCTTGTGAGCTCTCTGGAAGGTGTGAGTTCTTTACAGTGAATACTTTTGGAAGGAAAAATGTGGAAAAACTGATAGATAAACTGGCCAGAATGACATGGCACAGAATGATTGGTGTCTGAGGGTGTGTGGGGGTGTGTTGTTCTTTTCTCTTCTTAGAGAATAAACAGGAAAATAAATAAGGAATCTGGAAGGAGAAGCGGGTGTCTGTTTTATTATTAAGGGAAGCAACAATTTCATGACTGAGTAAGAAGAAGAGAGCTCACAGAGTAAAGTCCTGAGAAGCAGAGTCAGGGATGGAGTTAATGTCTTTTTTCCCTTCCTGGTGGTTTCCTGGAAGCTTAGATAGGTTGAAACTGAAAATGGTTAAAATAAAGGCCAGAAAGCCTTTGACACCAAAATACTCTAACAGGCTTTTTATACACAGGGACCCAGGATTTTTGTATGAGGACAAAATAAGAACTAGAAATGATAGTGATGAAAGTGACTTCATTCTGCCCATTTTTCAACATCCAAACCAGCTTCTCCACCTGCGTGACTTTTGGAAACTCCCCGCTGGTCCCCTGCCTTCTGCCCCGCCCCGCCAATCCACAGCGAACGGTGCAGGCTACGGAAAGTGCTTTTACTGTAAATGTGTGCTCCGGCTCCTGTTCACCTCTCCAGCCTCAAGTCCACGCTCCACTCCCTGTCCCTGTCCCCACTGTCACCATCAGACACACTGTGGCCCAGCTATACCAAGTTTCTCAGGTCTTCAGACACCTGCTCTTTCTGACCTCGGGCCTTCCTACGTGTTTCCCTCTTTCCGCCTGAAACACTCTTCTATTCCCCCAGCTGATTTGTATTTGCTTTTCAGGCCTCTGTTCGTATGTTACTTCCGTGAAAACCTTCCTTAGTCATCAAATGTGACTACTCCCGTCACATATTACTTGTATTTCATTCAACACTCGTCACACTGTATTATCATTGCGTTTTCACTCACATCACTGTACCGTAAGAACCATTCAAGGATCTTTCAGTTTTCATTTTTGTACCGGGTTATCTGGCGTACTTCCTGGCACAGGATAAAGGATCAATATGATATGTCCTATATTCTTAAAACCGTGAAATACAGTAACAAAGCTTTGTCCCAGTGCCTGAATTATGTTATTGAATGTACTATTGTTTCCTTGGTGAAACCTAGGTCACGTTAATAGAAAACAAGGAATTATCATTAATTCGTGCTAAGAAGAGAAGTGACGAACTAGGTTTAAACAACATTTGGTTCATTCAAGCAAATATGGAATATTTTACAGGGATGTTTAATATTGGGGTAAGTAATTAAACAATTTCAATTTCTTTAATTAGATAAGCAAGAAAAATTATTGATATATGCCTTAGAGTAAGTGAGGGAGTTGATTTTAAATTCTTTGGTAAACAAAGAAATCTGCAACCCTCTATACTTACATTTTCTATAAAGTATATGTAGCATGTGAATATTATTTTATTCATAGCACTTTATGATTGCTTGATAGAGATAACATTGGCTTCTCCACCAGATAAGAACTTTATTTTCCTCCTAGGGCATTCCCAGTGCTTTTGCCTTAGAGCAATGTTTGGCACATAGTAAGCGCTTTAATATGGTTAATGATTGAACGTATGAATTCTAATGAAGATGACTTGCTTTGGTTTATTCTGCATTTTTAGAAGACAAAGAGAGAAAAATAACAAAGAAGATAAGAAAAGAAAAATAACTTGTTAGTAACCTCTAAATACTAATGTTGCCTTTAGATAATATTTTCTTTAGCTGAGATTTGATATCTACGTGTATTTATAGCTTCTGAGAGATAGAAATTATGTTGATCATGTTTCTAGGCCCTTTGATTAAATTGTTATTATTTGATATTACTAGAAAGACCTAAGATATGTGATTCTACCTGATCATTTGAAACCAAAATTCTGTGCTGTCCTGTGGAATTTGAGTTTCATAAAGGTGTTGTGATTCTGTTAGAATCACAAATACGTGCCTTTCGAGGCATGAATAAAGCATAGGCTTATTTTATTTCAAAATATGCCTTATAGTCAGAATCAACATATACTCTTTTCTCTAAGAAGCAACTGTACCCTTTTCTTTCTCTAAGAATGAAAATATATTTTGTCAATTTGTCTAGAGTCTTGCCTTGTAAGCTGCCAGGTGAAAAGCATTATGAGAGTAAGTGATGATTAATTTAATTTACTGGCTACTGCATGTAACAAAGACATGCAGTTGAGGTTTCTTGGCTGTTCAGTTTTATTTCAATGGTTTACACGATAGGATGAGTATTGTACTTAGAATTTATATCATGTATAGGTAAACTGAAGTAAGAAAATATAAAGGAAAGGTGTTTCATTTATAATCCATTAATTCTGTAGCATCTATCTGGATCCATAGCATTTACATTTACTTAGGAATACGCATTACCTTGGCCAACAGATAATTTTACAACTTTAATTTTTATCTCTTATTGGAATTCAGTATATATATAGAGAAAAGGGTAGATGATCAGAAACTGACTATTTGAAAACTACAATTCTTAATTCTTTGGGTCAGTTGGTGACACGGTTGTGTGCCGTGATGTCAGCTAAGTCACGTCAGCTAAATGTGGTTTCCCCTCCAGCACATCAGCCTCCGCTGGATACTATTCATAATAGTCTATGTTTTGATGCTTTTTCTACCAGTGGAATATCCTGTATTATATTAATACATTTATCTAGCCTATGCATATTGTATTAACAAAGTCTCTGGGTCAAATGCTTGAAATGTAATTAGAAATTAGATGTCATGCATCTTGGATAGGAATGGCTCAAGAAAAAATATTAGATGCATTTATCTTTGTCCCTGTCTTCCTTTGTCCCCTCCTTTATGTTTGACTAGCATATAATTTACAACTTTTTTCTTATTAGTCAGTGGTGAGCCTAAGAGTGATACCTAGAAATTGTTTATTAAAAAAAAAATTAGTCTCTGAGACTCCTTCCCGCTCCAAAGATGCTGAGTGAGGAGGGCATGGTCTGACTAATGGGAAGAGTGTGAGGTTCGGAGCCAGACTTGGAGTCAGAGTTCATCTGGAATGCTCGCTAGCTCAGGACCTTGGACATGTTATTGTCAATGGAGATCATAAGAGCTACTTAAAGTATCAAATCAAGAAAAAGCAAAAAAGGGTTAAATCAAGAAGGAAATCTATGTAAAGACTTTGATATCTAGTAAGTACTGAATACGTGCTAGTTCCCTCTGATGGTGTCATTTCAGAAGATAGTTAGCATGAGTGAGATGAACAAAATAAAATAAAAGAGTATATTTGTAAAGAGTATCCAGGGCCAAAGGCCCAAACTATCTGAGTCGGGATCCTTAATTTGTTGTGTGACCTTAGACAAGTTGCTTAACCTCTCTGTGCCTAAATTTTCTCATCTCAAAGTGACACCTACTTAGATGTTTGCACACTCTGGTTCATATCAGCACTATTCCCAACAGCCAAGAGGTGGCACCAAGCCAAGTCTCGATCCACAGGTGAATGGGAAACGAAATGTGATATATGCATACTGAAATCTCGGTTCTAGGGATGGTCATTGCTGCTGGTTTGGTCTCTGTTTCTAGGCTTTTCAGTGATCTGAGCCAGGCAACAGTTTTTTTTTGTTTGTTTTTTTTTTTTTAACAAACGCATGAGTTCATACTGACAACTTCCAATTTAAATTCAGGAGAATGGGGTCGTACCTTTGCCTCATTTTTCTTTTACCTCTTCTTTCTCCTACGCTAAAAAAATTAATATCTCTGTTTCTTCATGGCGCCAGCGTTTTTTTTGTTTTAGTCCACAATATACATACCAGGTACTAGACACACACAGCACAACCACCAGTGGTGACTGCTCGAAATAGCTCGAGAATTTTTTAGCATGGCTTTTCATTTAACAATATCTCCCGGAGATCGCTCCGCGGCTGGGCACAGAGAGAGTCCTCCTTCCTTTTGAGAGCAGCAGGGCACTCTGTTGTGTTTATTCCGTCAGTCCTCCGCCAGTGGAAAATTGGGTTATCTGCATTTTGTTGTTATTTCAAATATTGCCTCAGTGGATAGATATTTTTATATTTTTGCTAGTGTGTCTCTTGGGTAGATTTCTGGAAGTGAGATTGCATATTGCTTATGTCATCTTGCTAGATATCGCTACACTTCCCCTCAGTGGGCTGTGACGTTTTTGTATTCCCACCAGCAATGCATGACAGTATCTGTTTCCCTGCAGCCCGACCGATAGACTGCTATCAAATTTTAGGGTTTTTTTTTGTTTGTTTGTTTGAGACAGAGTCTTGCTTTGTTGTCCAGGCTAGAGTGAGTGCCGTGGCGTCAGCCTAGCTCACAGCAACCTCAAACTCCTGGGCTCAAGCGATCCTCCTGCCTCAGCCTCCCGAGTAGCTGGGACTACAGGCACACACCACCATGCCCGGCTAATTTTTTCTATATATTTTTAGTTGTCCAATTAATTTCTTTCTATTTTTAGTAGAGACGGGGTCTCGCTCTTGCTCAGGCTGGTTTCGAACTCCTGAGCTCAAACAATCCACCCACCTCGGCCTCCCAGAGAGCTAGGATTACAGGCGTGAGCCACCGGCCCGGCCAAATTTTAGGGTTTTGCCACTGTAATGGGTGATAAATAGTATCTTAATATAGTTTAAGTATTTATTTCTCTTATTTTGAGCGATATTGACCAACTTTTATTTAAGGACTATTTGCATGTTTTTGTTTGTGAACTGTTTGTTCATATCTCTTGCTCATATTGCCATCATATTATTGGGCTTTTTCTTTATTTTTAGAAGCTTGTTGTAATATTAGGGATATAAACCTTTTGTTTATGCTATAAGTTGTAAATTTTTTCCTACTTTATCATTTGTCTTTTTACTTATGGATTTTTTTTTTTTTGCCCTTCAAATGTTTTTTGAAAAATTTTTATTTTATCAAATTTATTAAGTTTATCCCTTATTGTATAAGGATTTTTCAGCCATAGTTAAAAATTATTTCCTACTCCCTTTGGTGGTGGAGGAATTCACTCATGTCTTACTTGTCACATTTTAAATCTCTAGTCCATTTGAAATGTATTTCTTATGTGGTGAGAGGAAAAGATCTAATTTTTATTTTTATGTGGCTACAAGGTTAACCCAACACTTATTAAAAAGTCCATCTTTTCTCTCCTGGCCTGAAATACCGCCTTAATTGTATGCTAAATCTCTGTATCAAATGGTAACATTGACCTATATCTCTCTTCATTATTTGCCGGTTATTTTCAACTTGCATTTAATGACAATGGGAACTAGAAGTATGTCATGCAGTAAAGCCTTTAGACCTAAAATCTATTACTAGGAGACAATTATGATATTATCTATAAACTATTTTGCGAATAGTTCTTCGATTTAGTTATTTTGTTTAAACGAGGGAAATAAACGTAATCTTTTGATGTAGCGAAAGGAATGTGGACCTAAGTACAGAGAGACTCGGAAACGTACATTCTCTAACCTTTTCTTCATTCAGAGCCTCAAGAGGGTTTTGCAGAGAAGCAGCCCGATGTGATTAACGCGTGAGGTTGGGATTCGGGGTCAAGATCCTGCCCCTCGGCAGCTGTTCTGTTGTGGGCAAGCTCTTAATTTCCCCAAGTCTCAGCCTCCTCATTTCTAAAACGGAGAAAATAAAATCTTCCGGTGTTGTGAGCGCAGCTCTGCGAGCCACCACCCAGCACAGAAGGGACGCTCAGTGTCAGTGCTCACTGCTTTCCCTCCAGGGGAAAATGCGTCTGTCATCGTCATTATGAGATTTTCTCCGGCTACTCAGGAAATTAAGGGCGAGTCTGATTTTTACTCTGAAAAGCTGGCTAAATAAAGGGGCAGGGGAGAAGTCAATGTCCTTTGCTTCTCCTTTCCCTGTCGTCGTCGCTGCCTTCACCGGGTGGCTGCCTTCCTAGGCTCGGTCTTCGGAGAGAAACGGGGCAGGTGGGTGACAGCGGTCGGAGGTTGTCGACTTCTGTGTGAGCCACGTCAGGCTGGAAGGACGGGGGGATGCAGGAGAGGGGTGAGAACAGAGGTCTTGCTTTCCTCCTCCCAACATAGTATTGTTCTTAACTTTCTCATTCAAAAAGGGAATCTGGCTTATAAGACTTTACATCCAGAAATTTCCAGAAAACCTCCTCTCCACCTGGAGAGCTCCTCCCTACCCCAAGGCTGGCGAGCTCTGTCTGTCCTTGGAAGGAAAGATTCTAATCCAGTGCGGTTTGTCTCTGTCCAGAATGGAACGGAGTTGTGAGAATCTCTCCGGCAAAATGTAATGTAGGTTTTTCATCTTTTAGGATCCCCACATCTGATTTTCCTTCTTAGAGTTCTATTTTGCTTTCTTTAGCCTAATACTTTTCATAATTGCTGCTTTAGACTTGTCGTAAGTATAGCTATATTTAAGGATGTGTGTTTCGAATGTTTTAGAGTTATTTTTATTTTCACGAATTATTGAAGCCCCACTCAAAAATTCATAGCTTTATTCTTTCCTTTGTTGATAAGCCTATTGCAAGCAGTGCATGTAATTGATCATTCAATGTATTGTCAGTATACGAAAATACCTTGAAGGGTACTACTAATACATAAATATGATTTTTAATCAGTTTTTTAAATATAAGGCTATTAAGATTATATTCATATAGCATTCGAAAAAGTGTTTTCAAATATACTTTTATTTAACTTTTGCAACACTGTGATATGTCAGTTTTGTTACCCATAGTTATAGTTAAGGAGACTGAGGCCCAGGGCCACATAGCCACGCAGAGTTCTAGACTAGAAATTCTCATTTCATGTCTGCTGTTCTTGGCACATGCTACAACTGAACTAAATTCATCATCAGCAAAAGCACTAGTTTAGACATGTATATACATTAAATTTTCCATGTTAAAATTGTGTCAGATTTCCCACTGAGTGAATCTTACGCTTCTTTTGCAGTATTCCGTTTGTAACCTTTCAGCTTTGCTTAATTTTCTTCATTAATATGAACAGCCTAGCAGTCCTTCGGTACGTCCGAACGAGAACTATTTAAAAGGCGCCGAAGTCGCACCGTTAGTTAAGAAAGAACTCAGTGCTGAGGTCTGGCTTTATTCTCCAGGTGGCGTTGCACGCTTGCGGGGTGGCCACAGACATGGTGATCGAGCACTGCGTCCGGATACGGGCTTCCTTCGTCACATGCCCTTGCTGTTACGGTTTCATCCAGAACACCTCGAGATTTAGCTTCCCAAAAAGGTGACATTCAGTGTTCTGCCCAAGACACCCATATGGGGGTAAAGCAGCCACGTGAAGCCTGTTTGACATAAAGCTGCAATGAGATTTCATTTGTGACTCATTTCCTCTCTGCACAATGGCAAATATTGTTTACAGATTGTGCAAGGAAGAGAGGGTCTCCTTTATGTCTGTCCCTGATTTTTCTCCTGAATCCAGCTCTTGCTGAAATCTAGAAGCGAATCTACCTAGGAATCAGCCGCCTAGAAGTCTGTCAGCTTCGGCACTTCTCTGTGTGCTTTTAAACGAAATTAAAACCGTCATCCACGAGAGGCATGGACTGTAGCGGTTCAGTGTCTGGGGCTGGAGTATTCTACCTCCCAGCAAGTGCAGCCCCTGCATCGGTTTATGAGTTGTTCCCCCTCAGGAAGTGACTTAAACTCTTTTTGCCTGTGTTTTCTCACCTCCCAAATGAGGGTTATAATAGTAACTACCTCAAGGTTTTTGTGAGAATTTGATGAGAAGTGCAAAGCTCTTAGAAATGGTATACAGTAAGCACTCAATACATGTGAACTGTTGCTACTGACAGGAGTAGCATCAGTATTTTTAAATACTGCCTCTGGGTGTTGACGATTAATCTGCAAGATTGGTGGCCGATTTATAGTCCTTCTTGTCCAGCATAGAAGAGGGAGATATTTTAATTCTTACTCCTTTGACCCAACTTATTGGAAGGCCGTCCTCTTGGTGCTTATGACATTTTCACTGTCTGATTCATAGTCACAGAGAATCATGATGATCATTTTAATTATGGGGTAGATTAAACATGTTAGTTTTAGAAAATCTATCCTACAGTATGCCAAAAAAGACTTCTTGATCAGTTGCATCATTACTTTAAAAAAAAAACCTTAGAAAATTTCCGTTAGAAATTATATTAAAGACTTCTACATAAGTAATTTAAAGTAACAAAATACAAGTAATCATCTTCTTTATCTTTTATTGTTTTATTCTTTACCAAAATTTGCAACAAGTTGGAAAAAAACCAAAGGAACTATTGAAAAACAAAAAATAAAATAAAACTTGAGGCTTTGAATTAAGTAGTAGAAATTTCATTTTATTCTACATCTGTACTGATAAAATGTATATTTTTACAACTCGTCAAGGAGTTTGTAAGTCTAGCACTGTAAAGATTCGTAAGAATGCTAGTTGGCCTTGTTCAGCCTATCGTCTAACTTAACCTATTTGAAAGTTTCAATTTAGAGTCAACTTTTTCACACCCTATAGATTTACTAACATTTTCTTCCCTTACCCTTGGAACTGTTATCTTGTGTAGAAGACCTATCTCAGTCACTAAAGACAGAGTTGAAAGTTTATAAATACCATACTCTTCCTATAATATGTGGAAACAAGTAATCATTTCAAACGAACTGGCCCTGATAAATTTAGCATCAGATGTGTTCAATGTATTGAAACACCTGGATCTGTGTGTTCCCATGAGGGGGAGAGAAAAAATCTGGGTGTGCTTCTCTCACTGTGTGAACAATCTGTGAAAGAAAATCTTTAAAATTAATAACATAGTGATGACATGCGTTTTTTTATCTTTTTATAAAGACATTTCAAACTAGCGTAGGTTTTACTTCAGGATATCATTTTATACTCTTCAGATACAATATATATTTTTGTTTATAATTTAGTTTCTTCAGGATTATTTTACTCTTAATACTTGGTATTTAGAATGATAACTAATCCCCTTTTTTTTTCTATTTCAGTGAACAATTCAAGAAAACTTTATCATACAAGGTAAACTCAAAAAGATGTAGATGTCTTAATATGTTCTTTGATCCTGTCTTTGTGGTCTTCCCTCTCAAATTCCTAATGGAGCAGATAATCTATAGTTATATTTGAATTACTCATGAACACCTAATATGGCTTTTTTTTTTTTCTTTTTCTTTCCCAATCCAGATTAACTCATCAAGTAGTTGGCAAGATTTGCGAAGGGTTTGAGGTCTTTACTTGCAAACTAGAAAGGTAGCCTGCCACAGTGGATGCTGGCAAGAGACAGGAGACTCCTAAGTCAGAGGCAAAAGAGTTTGTTGCCACAGCAACAGCGGTGGCCGGGTTCGGTTCCTTTTGCTTTTGCCGCCTTGGGGCCCGTTTTCCCCGGGTTACCCCTTGCCTTTTTTTCAGAGGGAGACACTGTCCACACTTTCCAAGGCTGCTCACCCTGTAAACATGCTGGAAAAGATAATCTGGAACAGAGGCTAATATTTCTGTAAAAGGTCAGACAGTAGATATTTTAGCTGTGCTGGCCACATACGAATCACAAATCCACCCCCTCCCCCCACCCCCATAGTCTTCTTCATTGTTCTTGTTGTCGTCATCATTGTTGATTTACAACCCTTTAGAAACAAAACCTCTCTTAACTTGCAAGCCACAGGAAAACAGATCATAGCTGGATTTGGCCTGGCCACAGTTTGCCAACCCGGATCTGGCACAAAGACAGGCAGCGCCTCTGCTTACAAGACACAAAGAAACACAACAGACCCACGGAGAGCTGTCTCCCAAAAGCAGTCAGAACATGGCATAGTCTTGAGTCTCCAATATGAGCAAAAACAGTTTCCAACTTCCTGACTATCACCACTAGCCAATTAATTGGTCAATAACATGACCTGATACAATCTAAGAAATAATAATATTTGAAAAAAAAAAAAGCATTCTATTAGAAGTTGTTAGTTTGGATTCTTAGTTTAGTTAGTTATAATTTTTGAACAGACTCACTAAAAACATACAGTCTCGTTTACATGCCAGCCGCTGCGTTTTAGGAATTTTACCTTCCTCAAACAGTGAAATGGTGATGTGCAGTGACCTCAAAATGTTCATTTCTGTCACCTGGCAGCTGTGTCTGCTTCGCCTCTTCTTTATATAATAACTTCACGGCTCTGACGCGGCCACCTCCAACTCTGTCTCCCACCCTCCCTGCCACCCGCGCCTTCCTCCCCTTCCCGGCCTCTGCCCCACCCGCCCCGCGCACTGTGCACGGGTCCCTATGGAGAGGGGGGGACTTGAGTGTTCGTGCTCTCGTCGCTGACGTTCGCCTGCAAGATTAGAAGTTTTCATGTCCTAGGGAACTGCACAATTCAGGGGGGACATTAAGACCCCAGAAACTATTTGCATAAGATTTGAACACTCTGTCTTTCTGAAGGTCATTTCCATAAAGTAGAAAATGAACCCGGGAAAACGAAACCAAAAGCCAGACCTCCATCTCTGCTCCCTCCGTGAGCGACGCTCCGTAAAGCAGACAGCAGGAGGGTGGGGTGTGTGAACAGAACCGCGCGTGTCGAGGAGACAGGGTGCCCACAGTCTCGTTGGCTGGAAAACTGTGACGTTTCTGGAGTGAAGCTGGGCACACAGACTCTTCCAGAGAGCAGAACCTCCCCGGTTCCCCAGTTCGTAATCTTTACCCCGTCTCTTTCTCCGGCACCCCCAAAAGCTGCCTGGTCTTTAAGGTCTCAGGACCTAGTGTCCAGCTGTCTTGAGAGTCGCTTTGGAAGTGTTTTCTTCACAGTTCAACTGGGCCGGCAACCTCGGCTGAGCACCTGCTACATGCCTTGCCCTGTCGGAACCTAACTTCGGCTAAAGAGAACATGCACACAAACAATCCCAATAAAATATGGTAGGACTTCTCAGCACAAGAGAATCGAACCTTACCTGAGGTTATGATTGCCTTGACATTACATTTATATAAAATGGATCTTCATTTACAAACACCACGAGGACAAGGGGCATGCTTTTCTTGCCTTTTCTTCAAATCATGTAATTCTAAATTATTCTTCTGTGCCTTTGTTGATGCCAGTTAATTTGTGGGGGCTTAATAAAACTTATTCATTCAAACCATTTTATTTCCTACCTGTTGCCATTGAATTTTATCGCGAGCATTAAAATGCCTTTTAAAAAAAAAATGCATAAAAGTTAAGACAAAGATATCCTTTTTAGGCCAGGCATGGTGGCTCGTGTCTGTAATCCCAGCACTCTGGGAGGCCCAGGTGGGAGGATCGCTTGCAGTCAGGAGTTGGAGACCAGCAAGAGCAAGACCCCCAGTCTATACCAAAAATAGAAAAAAATTAGCTGGGCGTGGTGGCTTGTGCCTGTAGTCCCAGCTACTTGGGAGGCTGAGGCAGGAGGATCACTTGAGCCCAGGAGTTTGAGGTTGCTGTGAGCTATGATGACACCACTGCACTCTACCCAGGGTGACAGAGCGAGATTTTGTCTCAAAAAAAAAAAAAGTATCCTTTTTAAAAACCAGCATTGCCACAATCATTTCACTTACCTTGTTAAAAAATGGAGGCTTCAGATTTAATGTACACAATGCTCAGGGCACCGATGATGAATCTGAGTTTAGCCTGTTTGCCAAGCTGGCAGGTGAGATCATACACACACTTGGAAACCACGGCTGTTCTGAATGGACGGCTGAACTAGGAGCACTGCGTTTGTTTCAGCTCTGCCTAACCAGTCCCCTCTGGCTACCTGCACATTTAAGAGTGGTGTGTAAACTCGTCAGCTCTGTCCCTTTAAAGCTTTCTTGACTTTTTTTGTCATTAATTCAGGCTTTTCTAAAATTGTTGAGTAGAAGTAATGATCCCCCTGCCATTCCCTGAGGTCTTTACAGTTCATCTTATAACAGAAAGGGGCACCCCTCCTGCAGCTTTTGGAGGGAAGAGGGAGAGATCCAGGTTTCTGTCCCCTAAAGGGACTGAGGGACGGGGGGAAAAGTCAGGAAATTGTCAAGGACCAGCCAGCACCCTGCTGGGGACCCCGAGAACCAGAGAAGCCACCGACAGTGACCTGCACGCTTCCTTTTCCTCTGCTAGGATGAAAAGCCACTGCGCATGTCTTCTTGGAGCCCCATTCCAGAGATTCAGATAAATTTTATAAAGGAAAAACATAAGTGAACTTTAGGTCTTTTAACACATTACAATAGCAAAATACAACCATGTTTTCATATTTCAGCTAAAAGCAACTGGGCGGAAGGGCCCTGAGGCTTTCTGTGCGTCTGTTGCTAAGAACTACATCCGAGGAGCAGTAGACTTGAAGGCAGAAATTCCCGAGTGCCGTCTTCTGAAAGCTTGCTTCTTCTAGAAGTGCTATTTGTGCAGCATGCTGTTCAATTAAACAGTGTTCAACTCCAGAAAAATGGGATCGTTTTTTTGTCGTCGTTTTTACAACTTTGAAGGAGAAGATGAAAATAAACCCACACGCTATTGCTTTCTCTTTTAGGAACACATGATTCTGTGCAGATTTGCGGATCAGACAGCTGTCCAGCTTCCACCCCAACAAAGGCTCATAGGTATGTGTTTGCACAGAGCGGCTGTTGAGCAGATTATGTACAGCATGCCTGGGAATGAGTGGATCAGGTCTGTGTGGGGAAACTTGTCCACAAGAAGCCCATTAGTTAGCGGGAAACTAAAGTTCGGGCCGGGCGTGGTGGCTCACGCCTGTAATCCTAGCACTCTGGGAGGCCAAGGTGGGTGGATCGCTCAAGGTCAGGAGTTCGAGACCAGCCTGAGGAAGAGCGAGACCCTGTCTCTACTAAACATAGAAAAAAATTAGCTGGGCATGGTGGCGCATGCCTGTAGTCCCAGCTACTCGGGAGGCTGAGGCAGGAGGATCGTTTAAGCCCAGGAGTTTGAGGTTGCTGTGAGCTAGGCTGACGCCACGGCACTCTAGCCAGGGCAACAGAGCCAGACTCTGTCTCAAATATAAAAAACAAAGAAACTAAAGTTTGTTCTTCCCAGAAAACTTACTCCATATTAAAAAGGCTTTGTGAGTATAGTAACATTTCATCCCATTTTGGTTAACGTTAGTACTTCTAAATACATTTTCAATGCCTGTACTCTGAGTAGGATTCCTGTTATTCATAAACCTTTTTCCCACTGTTATGAACAAACTGCAAAGTCTATCAAAAGCCACAAAAGAAAATAATAAAGATAGAAAAGTCAACTACACGTGCCAAAATTTATGCATTAAAATGTGTATGAACAAGGATGATAATGATTTTTTCCTCAGGAAAAAGGTATACGTTATTCATCATAGACCAGTGTATTCAACATTGGAAATATTAAGCATTTCCTAAATTGCAAGACCCATAGGAACATTTCAAGTTCATTAAGTAATTGACTTATTGAAGACTTCTCTTTAGAAAAAGAAATCGAACTTAGAAGAATAATAGCATCTGAGAGTCACACATTTAAGCCCTGAGCTAAATGCCCTCACCTATTATCTCAGTAAATTCTGACAAAAACTCTTATGGGCTAAGTACTGTTATTTGCATTTTCATGATGACAGAACTGAAACAGAAGCTTGCTGGGGTCCTTCATCTGGCAGATGACGGAGCCCCACGATGACTCCGAATTATTTGACTCGGTACGTGAAGCTCTTTCCCACTTCGGTAATACCGCTTCCCAGCACACGGGAGTCACAGCACTGCAAGCACGGCTTCCAAAATCAGCATTTAAGATAAATGTGTAGAGTCCAAACTCATCTTAAAAATTATTCAGAGAAGCTCCACACTGGACACCATCATGTTAATACTTTCTCTCCAAAATTCCAACTTAGCCCATTTTCCAACATAAAAACAGACTGTTGTTTCTCTGGCTGAGCTGCATTCAGAGAGCGTGTCGCAGGAGAAATAGTGACCTTTCAACTCGGAAATCAAAGTCAGTGTAGCAAGATGCTCACGCTTGAAGAGGCCTGCAGGACCTGAGACGAGTAACAAACAGTTCCCTTCTCTCTCTCACCCTCTGGGTGTAGACGTGTGGAGAGAGCTTGCTTTCTCCTGCTCGGAACCTCTCTTTCTCTTTCCCTCTTCTTCCTCCTTTTCCTATCCCCAGACTTTGAGTTAGTCAAATGTACCCCTGATAGAATTCCACTCCCTAGACCCATGTCGTAGTCTGCTTTGTGCCGCTATGACGGAATACCAGACTCGGTAACTTATGATGAACAGAAGAAATCTGTCTGGCTCGTGTTTCTGGAGGCTGGAAGTGCGAGGTCAAGGGGCTGGCATCTGGTGAGGGCCTTCTCGCTGCATCACAACATGGCAAAAGGCATCACCTGGCGAGAGAACAGGAGGCTGAGCTTGTCCTTTATAAGGAAACCACACTCTCAGTAATGAACCCACTATCATGGCGACAGCGTTAATCCGTTCACTCCGCCCTCATGGCCTAACCACCTCCCAGCATGGTCGCATTGGGGATTAAGTTTTCAACACGTGTTTTTTGGAGAACACATTCGAATGACAGCAACTCAATGAAGGCGTAATTAGCCCGGTGCATGGTACGTGGTAGGTGCGAATTTTAGTCATCGCACCAAGGAGAAGGGCTGGAAGGGAAGTTGCTAGAGTTGAGGAAGAGGGTCATTTGGCAAAATCACTGGCAGGAAGCGGGTGGGGGTAGGTGGCAGGATTCACACTCAGCCAAAGCCATAGACTCCCTCAGACGTCTCCATCTCTGCGTCGTGCGGCCCGTTCCTGTGTTCTGTGCACATTTTTAGGGAATTCACCAGGCCTGCATCGGTAGGCTGCCAACAGCGGGATTTCAGTTGTGAAGACACGTCAACATGTGAAAACATGAGATGGTTCTACATGATGGAGAAGGAGAGACTGACCGGGATCCAAGCCAAGGATAAAGGAGCTACGGCGTAAGCCCAGGGTGGATACGGAAGGAATGTAGAGCATCCCGTTCTGACAGAGAAGGTTCCATTTTAAACTGAGAAGTAGGTGGGGAGACAGTTACCGAGGTCTTAAGGGAAGAACAATATTTTAAGGGCAAAGACGGATGTCAGCCACAGGCTGCTCATGAAGAGGGGAGGATTTCACCCAAACGGAGCTCTCGACGTCCCGTTTCGTGCCACTTCTGACTCAGCCCGTCCTTCATGGGGTGGGTCCTTGTAAGGAAAATGTTCAAAATCGACATCTGGAGTCTTCTCTGATTGCCAATTCTTACCTCCTGATTTAGTTCACCATCCACTGTTTTTTTCCGTGAGGATTCCGTTTTCCACAGAAGAGCTTTTCTACTTGAGTTACCTGTCTTTACTTCCGAAGCCGTTTCAGTTTAGTGGTTTCCACTGCCATTCAAATAAATTATCTAAAAATAATGTGAAGGCATTGTTATAATTATTGAGGAAAACTGGAACAAATGAAGTTCCGCATAGTCAGTAACCTTTCTCCAAGAGGATGAAGAAGCTTATATATTACATTTGGGGCAATTAAAAGTGTAAAAGTAAACCAGAGCTTTGAATATATTCAGCCCCGAATCATTTTGTCCCTGGCTACTTTTGAAGTTTGTGTTTGCCAAAGGAAAACAAATTAACCTGTTCGCTTGCCAGTCAGATTGCCCCTTTTGTCTTCCAAAGATTGCAAAGGAAATAGAATACCACTATTTTATAGGGGTGCAGGAGCTCTGAAAATTAAGAGGGTATTACACTCTATTACATATCCACCTGAAATAGCACACAATTGAGAATTTTCTCAAATATTTTCCAGTTCTCATTTCTTCATAGTCCTAAAAAGCTCCTGGTAGAAAAGGTAACATGTCTCCCAAATGGTCCCTTCTCAGCGTGTTCCTTTAGATGTTCTTAAACACAGATTTTTTTTCCCCACGATATTATAGATAATGTAGTTTTATAGGGAAGGCAGAGGAGAGGTCTTTAAATGGATTTTTAACCAAGTAGGAAATAGAATCTGCAGTTCTAATTCGAGATCTGTGTATAACTTCGAAAAGGTTAACATTCTTTAAATTATTCGTAGAGACAAATCGTGATATGTCATGTATTTGTAAACTATCTTTTTCTCCACGCTGATGAAAGAGACTAAGCAGGACTTGGGTGTAAACAGCTCTCTCCGCAGTACGTGTGGATTTCGTCCCTGTATAGATTCCCTCAAATCGGCTGAAATTGCCCCGCTAGCCAAAGGGTGTCTCATGGTGCCATCTGACTGTGTTTCAGGAAAACAGTGCATGTGCCTGGTGGATCTGGACCGAGCGAGAGCTGCCGAAGAACGCGGCTACGCCGTTCAGGTGATATCCATGGAGCCCGAGAGCTGCTCTCCCAAAAATAACATGATCGTGGGAGTCCCCGTCTAGCATGCGATATTCACATTGGGTGTTTTGCCATCAGTCTTCACGTCGAAAGCCCAGTGGCGTTCGGGGGGGTTCTTGGCATGGCCGGGAAACATTAGCCATCCTGGACCTGTTGTGCTCAGGAAGGAAAGCAACGGGAAAACCTTGCAAGAAAGGCTCCCTGCAAAGCGTCACGAATGCTCCTACAATGTGTGGTTAAAGAACTGCTGGTTTTTCTAGTAAGAATCAATCCCCTGGCGTCTCTGCTGCCAAAAGAATAAAACTCCCCAGTGGAGGTTCCCTCACTGGAATAACAATTTCCTTCCCGGTTCACAAGCTTTTCTAGTCTTGCCGATGTGACGTGCAATTGAAAATAATATACCTGCAGTCTTTATTTTGTAATCATTTAGATATTCACAGGGAGACTGAAACTAGACTCAGTGGGATTTTTTGTTTTTTATATTTGTAACAATTGCACTTTTTCTATAATTTTTAAAAAATTAGGAAATCACAGCATTTTTAAGCTGGAGTTAGTTCACCTTAGGTGTCCTTTAGTATCCTCCTTTTAAATACATTTCCCATAAATTACCAAATGAGATCATCACGGGTTCAAACTTTTTATGTGAAGAGATTATAAAATAATTGTGGTCCATTCCCTGTTATGGGAATATGGAATTTGGACATAAATTCTGACCAGACAATAAATACATTGGTCAGTGAATTCAAGATGGTAAGTGAATATGGAGGATCCATCATTTTCAAGACATCAGCCTGGATTCTCCCCAGGATTCAGAGACGAGTTGCAAGAGACACAATGCTTTGCCTATGGAAGTAAATCTTCTAGAAGAAAAAGATTAAAGCATTAGTTAAGTTTTTCATGTTATACTATAATGTATGGTCACAGGGTTTGTTATTCAGATGTCAATCATAGTTTTTATTTGTTTTGGGGGCATAAAACTTACAGAGTATAAATTGGGAGTGTGAGGAGTATTTGGAAGCTTATTGGAATAGTTCTTTTTACCTAAATTCTCTTTTTTCTGCCAGCCAACATTTTTAAAGACAGATGGCACATTCTTTCTCACATGCTGCTAATTACATGTCCTAAATTATTTCATTTAAGATTTATTTCATTGATTTTGATATTTCCAGCCCCTGTATTACACATATCATGAGAAGAAAGGGCTTTAATTGGTCATCACTGTGGATTAAAATACAGGAGGACTGATTTACAGGGCGCTATGGGTGGAGGCAGGGAGGTTTCAGAGTCTGTTTTCTGGGATAAAATTTAAGAAAAGAATTAACTGTCAGTCCAGAGTATTTTAGTCATTCATGCCCATAGATAATAACATGTTCTTATATCCTGGACTTTCATTTTTTCTAATTGAGGTTTAATTCACATGCAATAAAATAACATATTTTTAAATGTTCGTTTGAGAAGTTTTGACAACTGTAAACACCCACATAACCACCAGTAAAATAAGATATTTCCATCAGACACTGTTAGATATACATATTGAGAATATTTTTCGCAGTCTGTAGCTTTCCTACTCATTTTCCTAATGAATGTTTTAATTTTCATGAAGCTTAATTTATCAAGTTTATTGATAAAGCTTGATAAATTGAAAAAATTGATGAAGCTTATTTTATGGTTAATATTTTCTGCGTCCTTTCTAATAAATCTTTACCTACCCTAAGGTCATGAAAATTTCTCCTATGTTTTCTCGCGGAAACTTGATGGTCCCAGCTCACTGCGTTTAGTTAGGTCTACGATCTGTCTCAACTCGTTACTCACATACAGAGGTAGGTAGATGTGAAGAATATATGGTTGTTCCAGCACCATGTTTTAAAAATCCTTTCCTCCCACCATTGAACCGACTGGCCGCCTCAGTTGAAAATCAGTTGATATTTGTGTATGCGTCTACTTCCGAATTCTCTAGTCTCTTCCATTCGTCTGTCTGTCTCGACTGCCACAGCTTTATAGCAAGTCTGGAAATCAGGTAGTTTGTCTTCCAGTTTCATTTCATAATCTAGACTGTTTTGGCTATTCTGGATCCATTGTATTCCCATTTAAATCTTAGCATTGGCTTCTCCATATCTCTTAAAATTTTACCAAGTAAGCCTGCCGGGATTTTTCGTATTGCCTGGTCTCCTTAGATCCATCTGGGGAAGTGAACACCTGAACAATATTGAATCTTATGATCCATGAATATAATATCTTTCTGTGTATTTAGGCCTCTGTTAATTGCTCTCTACAACATTTTATAGTTTTCTGTGTAGAGGGTTTGTTTTATTTATTATTATTTGATGGTTTTGATGGTGTCACCCTGAGCTTTTTGCACACTGTTCACACTGTGTGGAATAGTCTCCTTGTACCCCTCCCACTAGCTTAACGTCATTCATCCTCTGAGCCTTTCCTAACCTCTTCGGAGTTAGTTCCTTGTTTTAAATTTTCCCCGGCCCGGGGCGTTTTTTTCGTTCTTCCCCGGTTGCTTTTCAGGGACCTCCTTTTTCCCCCTTCCAAAAGGCGGCCCGGTTGACCCCGGAGGTCATAAGAAGAGGACCCCACTGCTCTCCCAGCCTGTTCCGGGCGTGGCGTTCTCCAGCTGTGGTGGCCGTGGCTGGTAAGAGCTGTGGGTGCTGTGACTGCTCTTGGATCAGGACTTCGCTACATAAATCCTCGCCAAGGCTCCTTCCCAGCCAGGGCAAATAAAGGGGGTTGGATACAGGCAGCAGGAAGATTTATTACTGCAATGACAACAATCCAAGCAAGTGACCTGATTTTGCCCCTACCCTGTCCATCAAAAGCAAGGCTGCCGCCCACTGATCTGTCTCCCCAAGGTTGTGATAATATTAGGAATCACAGCTCACTTTTACTGACTTTTGAGTCTGACTCAGAGAAACGTGTATAATTATTAATGGCTAAACTACTTTATCTAATTTAGGGAGACAGATTTCAGTCATATTAGAAATCAAAACACTTTCAGGACACACATGCTTAATATGTGAATAACAGTAATTAAACATTTAGTTTTGTTCTGAAGATTTTGGCTACAGGTGTTGCCCATCCCGTGGTTCAAGAAAATTGCCATAAGTAGGAATTCCACTTACTGAAACCTATTTTTCTATTGACTTTTTAGTAATGAAATTAGAAATATGTTTCTGTAAAGTGATATAATGAAATCATAAGAAAGAAAACAATACATTTTTGAATTTAAAAATTCTCAAAAAAAGGCTATCAATGCAAAAGTAGTTTGGAGTTTTTGAATAGAATTTTTTAATTACACAGGAAATATATATTTGTTGTACAGCAGCTAAAAGATGTGGCTAAACAAAAAGAATAAGTTTTTAATTCACCGTATTAAAATTTTGTTTTATACCTTCCTAGATTTTGCTTTACATGCACACGCACAAAGATTCATTTAACAAACACTACAGTACTTAATATTTGCTAAGCACTATTCTAATTCTTTTGTAAATAATAACTTATTTAATCTTTTAAGTCATTTGATGCTCATAGTAACCCTATGAGCTAGATATCACTAGTAACCCATTTTTTTTTTATTTTGAGATAGAGTCTCACACTTTTGCCCGGGCCAGAGTGAGTGCCGTGGCATCAGCCTAGCTCACAGCAACCTCAGACTCCTGGGCTCAAGCGATCCTTCTGCCTCAAGCCTCCTGAGTAGCTGGGACTACAGGCATGCGCCACCATGCTCCGCTAATGTTTTCTATATATTTTTAGTTGTCCGATTAATTTCTTTCTATTTTTTTAGTAGAGACGGGGGTCTCGCTCTTGCTCAGGCTGGTTTCGAACTCCTGAGCTCAAGCGATCCGCCCGCCTCGGCCTCCCAGAGAGCGAGGATTACAGGCGTGAGCCACCGCTCCCAGCCACTAGTAACCCATTTTACAGAAACTAAGGCTAAGGCTATACAGTAAATGTAGACCTGGGTTTGAACTAAGCCAGTGAGTCACAGAGCTAATATTCAAACTCAGTCATCTCTTTAGCAATCCTATCGGGATTGGGTGGGATAATCTACGATAACAAAATCTCAGTTCCTTTCCACAAGAAAGATGTGCTTTTCACTTGGACTACGTATCTACCCAATTGCTCTGACATTATCTCGCAACATGACTTGGCCTGGTGGAGCAGCCTCTGTCGGGAAGAGAGCCGGTCTCCTGGCAAAGGAAAATAGTCCTGGCAGGCTACAAGCAAGCTGTAGAAGGTTTAGCTCAGATGGCTTACACATCACTGTCCTCGTTTGGTTAGCAAATCACATAGCCGCTGTTCAGATTAACAGGGTGGGGATGCACAGTTTTACACAATCATGTCCCACCAGCAACGTTGAAGAAGGGAGGAGAAAAAGAACAGAAACAAAAGACCATCATCCCATATTCCGGTTTGGGGACAGAGTTCCTGAATGCCGTGGACTTGGGGCAGGACATTCTCTGGAATGCATCAGAGTGACAGAGGGCGCGTCCTTTCCTGGGACAGCCGTGCTCCCTCACCTGCTGCGGGAGGTGTGTTCCAAGCCCCACCGCGGATGCCTGGACTACAGATGGCACCGAACCCCGTGACCGATGGCTGTCGGGACAGTATCCAGCCGTCGTAAATACAGCGAGGACGGCTGCATGGCTGGACGCTCTCCGGCAGCCCTTGTGGGCTGTGTTGTTTTCAACCTGGTGACCGGTCAGGCTGCTGAGTGACGGGTAGTGTGCACAGCACAGACACGCTGGACAAGGGACGATGCACATCTGGGGGGGACGCACCAGGATGGCACGAAAGTCATTACAACAGCATGCTGTGTAGCCAAATTATGAATTTCAGCACGTTTTTAAAATTAAACTTCCAAATTTTCTGACAGATGAAAATCAATCTGATTTTTAAAGACATCCAGAGCAAGGGATTGCAGCTTCTCTCCCAGTAAATCCTTAGTGTCTTCTCCATGGCTTACGTCAAGGAAATTCTATTTTAGACAAATTCCTAATGCTCCCTTTGGAAATGCATCTCAGGTGCTTATGTCAAAGGGACGACCATGAACTAACTTTTCTTGCTTTAAATTGAGATGCACTTCGGAAGCACGACTTTTAACCTGTTTTCTTTATTATTGTTTGTATAGTAGTGTTCAGATTACCATTTTACTTTTGGAGTCTTATTTCCTGAGTCTTTCATTATTTCTAAGGGTCCCTTCCAAACCTCGCCCAATTTCCACCTTTTCCTTGGCTATAAATCTTGGGTGCGTTGCAGAACTTGTAAGTGAACAGAATAATTAAGGTTGGTCATTCTCTTAATTACCTAAAGCTCTGTAATCCCTGTTGTCTGGCAGAGAGAAGCCTGCCTGGTTCGTTCTCAAAGTAGTCTTGGCTCGTTGAGCCCTGTTGCTCTTCCATCTAAAATTAAGAGCTGCTTGTCATGTTCTCTGAAAACGCCTTTAGGGGTTTTTACCGGAGCTGCACTGAATTTAGAGATTAACTGGGGAAGAACTGACATCTCAACAACGTTTAATCTTCTTATTCCTGAACACGGAAAACACAAACAAGGTGGTTGCTGTCAATTCCTGCTTTATCACACATAGATTGCCGATTTTAGCAAATACTTTTGCTATATCCGTTGAAATGATCATCTGGTTTTTCTCTTTTAGTGTTTGAATGAGGCTAATTCTATTAATAATATATTTTCTAAAGTCCAACTGTCCTTATTCCTGGGCAAAACTTCAATTGCTCAAGATAAGTTTTTTTCTAGTTACGAATATTTTATTTTAAATTTTATCATCTTTGTTTACAAGTGTGATTGGACTTTCTGACATTAACCTGATCTGCTCTGGGGGTCAAGATCAAGGTTATTTACCATTAAGTGATCTGAAAAATAACTTTTTCTATTCTCTGGAACTTTTTTTTTGTAATAAAATAGGGATTATCTTTCCCAGACGTCTGGTTCACTGACTTGTAAAACCATCTTGTGTATATAGGGGCAAGAGAATAGGAGTTATATTCTAAGCTACGTATTAAATTTCCTTAATGATTATTGGTCTATTCAGATTTGCCATTTTTTTCTTGAATCCCTTTTCTAAGGTGTATTTTTTCTAAGACATTGTCTGGGTTGACTTCTTTATTTCTTTATGCAGGCTGGTGATAAAAACTTAAAAAAAAAATCTAGGTTCCTAACTGACTTTGAAAAACACCTTGTATTATTTTTTGACCCTCTAGCAATTTGTGTTCTCACCTAATAGTTATGCTGTCTGGACCATATTTTCTAAATTTATGGCCTCCTACAGCCGAATCACGCAACCTTCCTGGAGCCAAGATAAATGAGGATTATCTCCTTTTTCTTGATCTTCCTGGGACTCTGATCCTAATAGATCAGGTTGGTGTGACAGTGTTTATTCTTCACGAAGACCTGCTGGCGGCCATCAGTAAGGGGCTTGCAAGTATTTTTCTTTCAATGATTTTTAAATGTGTAGACATTTACTGTACAGAATTTATACTCTATATTGCTGTAGTTCTTGGAGGCTTTTACTGTGAATATCATCCGGAGAGCTTTTAAAGAACAAATTTTAGAAACAGTAATAGATACAAAATAGATACACAATAGAACAGATTTCTTACAGGGGCATGTTGTCCTTAAGAAGACATGGTGGAATTTGGATCCAGAGTAATTTATACTCCATGCCATGTGTTTTCCTATCTCCCAGTCATAAATTAAAATACACTGTAAATTTGTCACCGGTAAGAAGCACTTATGGATGCCTCTGATGATATTCCAAAGCAATTGGCAGAAGATTGCCAGTTGCCATCAGATACGAATTAAAAGATTATTATCAAATGTGATGGGAGGGGAGGATCATCTCAGTGGGTTTTTTTGTCCTATCCTGGGCATTCCAGAAGGAAGGAGATACAGCAGCTGCTGCTCTTTTATGATGGATTTGTATGGCCTTCAGTATGTGTGTGTGTATTCAAGAGTTTCCCAATTGGTAACTACTGACAGCCAGTTATCTTGAAAGAATTAATTTGCAGGTAGCCAAACTACAGCCTAAGGGCCACAGCCAGCCCACAGCCAACTTTTGCAGATTAAGTTTTATTGGAACAAAGCCATGCTCTTGTACTAGAAATGCAGAGTTGAGTAATTTTAATAGAGACTGGCTCCCAAAACTGAAATTATGTACTCTCTTGCCCCTTATAGAAAAGCTCGCTGGCCCCTGAATTACATCGTAAGTCCCAAGAAAGCCAAGGAATAGCTTATTCTGGGGCAAGCACTATTAAATTGGGGTTCACAGTTAGGTATCGGGGCTCTATCATTCCAAGAGACAATTTGTATTATTTATTGTATGTGTGCATTTTACTGGTTAGAGGGTCCCATGGCTTTCGTCAGATTCTCAAGAAGGTTCTTGTGACCCAAAATGCGTTAAGAACTAAAGCTCTAGATAAATACTGCTTATTTGTTCCCTTGAAGGCTTGTGGAATGGGACAGAAGGAAAGACAGTTCAAAAACCTGACCCAAAGGTTTTTTGAGAGGATGAAAAAATTGGTAAATACTGTTGGCTCAGGGAATTTTTTTTGTGTATGAATGCATTTTATATAACTCTTCAGTTATTTTAAATCATTTATTCTTACTGATTGTATGCCCCATATTATTAGAACTGCTTAATTTGTCTTTCTTTGCCTGGTTTATTTCACTTAACATCATGTCCTCCAGGTTCATCCATGTTGCAGCAAATGACGGGATTTCATTCTTTTTTATGGCTGAATAGTATTCCATTGTGTATACGTACCACAATTTCTTTATCTGTTCATCCACTGATAGATGCTTAGGTTGATTCCATATCTTGGCTATTGTGAACAGTGCCACAATAAACAGGAATCAGATATCTCTTCTACATACTGATTTCATTCCCCTTGGTTTATATACTCAACAGTGGAATCGCTGGATCGAATGCCATTTATAAATTGAGAAAAATTTTAAATTCTTGCTGCACTTGGAACCTTAATGCTTGAGGTTCTTTCCCAGCAGGGAGATCACGCAGCTCTTCCCTCTGGAATCAGACCACTTCCGTACAGTAGCGTGCGGGGCCCTGTCCTCAAGGAACTCATGGATTTTCGTAAGTCTTGGGAAACTTTTCCTCTTTCCTATGGTCTTCCTCAAAGTCATCCTTTTCTTTCCCCTCCTTATCTCAGATACCTACTTTTGATTTAGCAACAAGCTCAGACTTTTGGAAAAGATGGAAAAAGGTGTTGTCCTCAAGTTGCTAAATTTGAATTTCTAAATACACTCTCCTGTGGCAGTCTTATTTGCAAAGAGAAGCCGTTCAGTTCTTTAAGGAGAGGAGTGATGGATCGAAGTATTATTTTAAGAAATGGGACATTCTGTGTGTTTGCTGCAAACTTAGAATTAAGACTTGACCGTCTCACAACAAAGCAGATTTGGACTGCCTGATGAGGGGCAGGGACTCCCAGAGATCCTGCTACGTGTTGCTGGAATAAATGGACTGATTTGCAAATTAAAACAGGTAGAACAAACTAGGTAATAAATATCCAACCTTAGGCCTGTTGAGGATTTTATTAGGCACCAGAGATTGTAAAAGCAAAGGAGTAACCCAGGGGAGCGAGCATATTTTGTACTCAATTCCAATCAACAGTCTGTTCTTAATCTTCAGGTTAGCCAAAATTTACATATATGGTGAATACTGAAATTATTATGAAATAAAGTTTACTCAGGTTATATGAGAATAATTGCAAATACACAAAGAGTCAAAATTCACCTTCGATAGTAAATCGCAAACAAAACCAAAAATGAATGGGCTTTCTTCCCACCCCCTGCCTTATACCTTTGGTGACTTTTGCACATGAGCAAAATACATGAAAATAGTAAAATTTAGCTTTTCTACTATAAAATCACTAATTTATTACATCATTCTTTGAAGACTAGTAACTAGTATATTTCTTTGTGATACTAGTGTTCACAGCCCTAGTGTTTTTTCCAAGTGTTTTCCTAGGAAGGGAATACTGCTTTCTGGATGTACAAATCATTACACAATGCTCAATCTATCATTGTGGATCGAATTGTTTTTGGTCTTTTTATATCACTGCTCTTGAAGGACGAAAGGTCCTGGCCACGACGACTGTGCTTCTTGAAGTGGGGAGCAGCCCTGCTGGGCGACCTTTTGTGAAATCCCGCGAATGGCAGCTGCCTGATGCCAGCTGTGCTCCTTTACGCAGTGACATTTGAGCCGCTGGGGTCTTCATCTTGCAGCATCTCAAAGCCAACTATTCAGCCGGCTTTTCAGCCGCGTTAACGATGATCACTCTTTTTGCTTACTGAATTTACAGAATGAATCTTGGCATTTTCCATTACGCGAGTGTGCAAAAAGACAAGCTTTGTGCAAGCGTTGACTCAGGCCCACAGCCCTGGTAGTGACAGAGGTCCTGTAACTACACAGCCGGCTCCCTGGAGGGAAGATACACATATGTTGAATGGTTTATGAATCCTGTTAATCACCAAAATCAAATTCTGAATTATCTATGCTAAACGAAGGGAGCAATTTATAGCGAATCCGAAATGCCTTTTGTATTCGACTTGGATCCTTGCTTACAACTTACTATGAATAATACAACGGAGAGGAGGCAACACAAAAGCACGTAATCCTTACAGCTGGAATTTAATAAAAGCATGCAGAATGCAAACTTGTTGGCAACCAAAAACTAGGTTTGAAGACAGTCATGGATCCATAAATTAAGTAGCCTATGTATAAAGGATGGGGTAGAGTTTTAAACATCCACTGTCAATTGTCTTTTTAGAGAGTTTGCTGGTTTACGGAGTCAGTGGGTTTTCCTTAAGCTGGCCATATATCCCCCATCCACTTTCTGCCCCACTGGTGCCCCCAGGAAGCTGCCCCTGGGGAAGCATCAGTGGAAAATCAGAAGACAGGAAGAAAGATAGAGGCCCCTGCTCCGTGAAGTGGTCTCTGGCATTCCGTGTGCTTAGTCTGCAACTCCTACCTCAGCGGTTTTCCCCCACGGCTCCCGTCGTCAGGGGCTGTGGTTTCCTCCTTTGTCCCTCTACACCCAACACCGTTTATGCTCCCCGCTTCTGCTCCTCTCTTAGCATCTCGCTGTCCCTCATTCCTTCCCTACACCTGTCTGTGGTCCCTGTGGTCCCTTTTCATGGGAACCATGCTATGGTCAGAACGTGTCCCCCAAAATTTATACCTTGCAATTTAATTACTAATGTGATAGTATTAAAACATAGAGATTTAGGAGGTGATTAAGTCTTGAAAGTGCCACCCTTGTGAATGGTATTAATGGCTTATAAAAGAAGCTTCACACAGCCATTGCCTCTTTTGCCGTCCCACCCTCCATCAAGCAAGAGGCATCATCTTGGAAGGAGACACCACACCTGCCAGCGCCTCGATCTGGGGCCTCCCAGACCCCAGAACTGGGAGAAACTGAATGAATGTTCTTTATAAATTTCCTAGTCTCGGGTATTTTGTTATAGCAGCAGGGACAGACTGAGACAAACCACGTGGCGTTAACTTATTAGGTGCTAGAATCCTGATTAATAGAGACGAAAAACAAATACACTGCTTTGAATTTTATCTTTGCAACTACCTAGTTATCAGAATTGCCTGGAGAGGATGGAAAATCACAGATTACTGGGTTCAGTTCAGCCCTGTAAGGCACAGGGCAGGACGGGACTATGTCTGGTTCATTCGTTATTGGGTACCCAGCACTCAACCCAAGACCCTCAATAATCATTTGTGGGGTCAGAATGTCTGAAGTCCAGGAACCTGTATTTTTACAAGTTCCCCCAGATGATTCTGATGACCAGTCCCTTCCAGAAACACTGGCCTTTGACTTAGAATTTTATATCTGGAGGGGACTTTAGCCATCATCCAATTCTACCAACTTGTTTGGAAATGGAAGTATGGAAGTCTGTGAGATTAAATAACTTGTCATAGATAGTTGTAATATTTTCATATTCCGCAATACATTTTGGGACAAACGACAAGAAACAATGAAAAAAGGCGTCTAAAAGATACAGTTTTTACCAAAAAAGGGAAGTTATGTTACAATTTGGCCTTGAGGGCTATGAGAGGTCGTCTCCGTGCAGGCTGGAGGGCATTTTGAGTGTGGTCTCCTGAGACCCGGGTCAGGATCCCCTCACTGGGGACACGGGGACTCCACCCTCCGCTCGCTTTCGTTCCCGCAGGCTTTGGTCCAGTTAGGCCCAGGACTTGAAGAAAAGTGTTTTTCTTGAAGTATTTCTATTGTCTTTCTCTTTCATAAGAATTTCTCAAACACTCTCATCTTCTCTGTGCAGTATAAATTAGGCAAATAGTAGTGAAGTTATTTTTTCCACCAGAAATCTGTCAATAACTTAAAATTCACTTGCTAACATGGTATTTTGTGGAAATATGCCA
>NW_012150396.1:6777409-6778313 GCF_000956105.1 Propithecus coquereli | reverse complement strand
TTTTTTTTTCTTTTCAAACTGTCCGTGAGCATTTGTGTGTCCCCCGATGTACGTGTAAGATGCATGTCACCAGCAGGGATTCTGGGGGTGCCTCCTGTGACTTGCAGTGATCACTTCCGGCCCCACAGGTTTCTCTAGAGTAACAGCGAGGACGAAGAGGGGTTCCCTGGCTGGGGCTCGTGCGAGTCAGGAGATATTCCCACCAGGCGGATGCATGACTGGGGTGAGGAAGGGCTGCCGGGCCGGTGACCACGAGCCAAAGTGCCAACCAGGGTTTGTCCACAAAATGACCTTTATCTTCGCACTAACCCGATGGATGCTGGTACCAATTCACCCCTACAAACCCGCGAGAAAGATCATAATCCTCATTCAACGTGCTCGTGCAGAATTTCTAGGGACGAGGCATGTTGGGGAATTGTTTCCTTCCCGTTTTTCCTCAGAGCTGTCGTGCCTCTGGGTTCCCCTACGTGAGGGTCTAGGACGTGAAGAGCAGGTGGTACCCTGACACCGCTGCATGGAAAGATGACAAACCACTGACGAGCCGAAAGCTGGCATCCCGGCCCTCATCAGCAACATGCGCGTTCCGCGGACGCCGGGTGAACAGTTGGGATCAGGAGGATCGCAGCAAGGCCGATCTCGGTATCGCCACTGCTGAGAACCTTCCCAAGTAACAGGCCTAGGCCAGGCGCGGTGGCTCACGCCTGGAATCCCAGCACTTTGAAGGTGGGAGGATCTCTGGACACCAGGAGTTCGAGACCGAGTAACAGTCCTAGAGTCAGGGTCACAGTTACTTTATTTACCATGCGGTTCCCTGTACCTTGTCGGTCATGAAGACCCGCTGGGTCTTTCCAGTCAAGTTCATGAAAATCTCACTCCTTTTCCAGTTCCCTGTCCTCTTTCATAA
>NW_012150396.1:6763137-6766554 GCF_000956105.1 Propithecus coquereli | reverse complement strand
GGAGCTATTTCCTGGCCCTGGTCCTTATGAAACAGGTGTTCCTCCCCACACTTTCTCCCCCTCCTTCCCGCTGGTGAGAATGGTGGCCAGAGAGTGGCTTTGAGGGTCTAGGAGTCCCTGTTAGCCTGGGACCTCAACAACTGCTGGAAACAGAGCTGCCGGACACACTCTGCCTGTTACAGAATGAAGAAATAAGCATCATGTAAAAACCATTATATTATTGGGTCTCTGTGTTATGGTATTTTAACCTTTTACCTTAACTGACATAGAAATTGGTACAAGAAGGGATGATATCTTAACAAAAACCTGTGTTCTCTTAATAGGCAAACATGCAGTGAGAAAGACAGGCAGGAAGACAGAATAAACAGTTTGCTTTTTACTCTGCTTGTGATGGGAAGTCACTGGAGGGATAATATGACCAGACTGCGGTTTTACAAGCGATAACCACAGCTGCTGTGTGTAGGCTGGAATGCGGGTGTAGCTCGTGCTATTTCATAAAGTCATTACCTACAATGACTTGGAAGGGACAAATATATATCCAGATTAAGGGAATATAGTTGTGAAAATTAAGGATGTTAGTGTGTTCCACAGCTCCTTGCTTCTTTCGAGAAGGAATCACAAGGAAGAGATGAGCTCAGGTAAGAACTGGCTGCTCTGTAAGCAGAAATGGAAGGAAATGAGAATGTCCAAAAACGTAGGGACTTCCAGGGTTGAAAAAGACAGCTGCTTTTTTGCCCCAAACATTAACACAAAGAAAGGGATCCAAGCCTCGTCACGAGGATCAGAGCAAGGGTATTGCCTCCCCAAACAACCCTGTTATTTCAGCTAGCCTCAAGGCGGCCTCCCCGAAGATGAGAGAGTAAAAGATAAACACAAGGAAGCAAAGAGAGGAAACAGGCTTCAGAACCAGGACTAGAAAAGACTTTGGTGGTTGTTATCTTCACAAGGAACTGACCGGAAGCCATCAGAGCAGAACCCTATTAAGGTTTCAAGGAAATCTAGTTGCCACCGAAACCATGAGTCTGGCCTGCAAACGTCTGTTTCAGCTCCTTAAAGCAACGCTTGCCCTTGGAATTTTTACCAGTAGAAAAAGGGGACGTAAATAATGAACACCCCCCCAGGAAGGCACGTGCTCCGGCAGTCACTTCTGACGAGTCTGCGGACGATTATGGACACGGCAGTTCCTCCAAGAGAAGCACGGCGACCTGACTGTCCAGTCACGGTGTTAGTGTTTCCTCCACTGCCAGAGCAGAGTCGCCAGAACTCCTTGCCCCGCTGGGAGTCGAAATCCCTGTGAGCCAGCAGCTGTGTGTATCCTTCTCTCAGTAGCTTTTTAAAGCAGTAACGCTCTGCCCGTGTCATCACTGAACATGGGGTGGGGGCAGCAACGGCTTGTTCCACCGTGTGTGTGACACCAACTACAAAACGTCATTTCAGAGCTTGACGGAGAAAACACATCTTGCTGTACCCTCTGCCTGGGCACCACCCCACCCAACCCACACCCCCACGTGGCCCTCTGCTCTCCTCACCCCATCTCTGCTCCGGTCCCCAGAGGTGACCAAACCACTTCATCGAAAGAATCATACCTCCATCACGTTCTATAACATTAACCTCCCTTTATTTTCTCCTCACACCTTTTTCTTCTCTCCATGGTCCTATCGTCTTGCTCCCCCACTGAAACGTAAGCCCTTTCAGGGCAGAATTTTGTCCTGTTTTTAGCTGAAAGCATCTAGAAATGGCCAGTGCATTATAAGCTGTCAATGAGTATTTATTGGGAAAAAAAAAAGACTCATTCACTCTCTAAGAGCTTCTAATTTCCAAATGTTTGGAGTTGTGTGTGTTTGGTTCCGTTTTGTTATTTCTCTGTGTCACACTGTAATCAGAGAGAGATAATTATCTGTGCATGAGAAAATTGAGACGACCACTTGTAAGGTGTCATTACCGGGTATGAAACCTAACCTTTTGTCCTGCTGTAATTATTGTTAAAAGCAAGCTGTTTTGATCTCATTCTTGCTTATTTGTTTTTAAGACTGAGACAGTCAAATGTCACTCCTGCGGCAACTCTGCCTCTTCTCTGGAATGATCACTGGTGGTCATCACTGCAACGCGATGACCAGTTAGACCTTGGAAGTCCTTCAGTTTCCTTGTTCCATGATGCAACAAAGACTGATAGAATTAGCCGCAGCTTACTCAAGGGAGAAGGTAAAGTTCACTAGGCAGAATCCAATCCAATCTATTTAATCTTTGCTGAATTTAAGGCTTGTGTCAGGAATTGCGCTGGGCACAGGGATATAGTGACAAGACAGGCACTACCTTGTCCTCCCACTGGGTAGACAGTCTCTAGGGACCCAGAGTGGTACAGCAGCAATCACAACACAAAGCATTGAGAGCTACCCTAGAAGTGCACAGTGTTACAGAAACATATACCACAGGAGTCTCAGCCAAGCAGAAACTCAAAAAGGGCTTCCTGGGTCAGTGTCAGCTAAGCTTAGACCCAAAGGGTAAGTGGAGATGTTCCAAATGAAGAAAGAAGATGAATGGAGTGTTTTCTAGGCCAAAGAAAATACACGGGAAAAAGGAAAGAGGCCCGCAGATGGGGTATCACACTTTCACCCCAGATATTCATCCTGTTTTCACCCGTCACTCTTCCTCCCTTCCTTCCATCTGCAGTTTTTTGGCCTGTAGGTTGGCCCCTTTCTCCCTAATCATCTATTGCTCTGTGGGGCTTCTTTGCAAATCCAATCCAGGAACCAAAACACAAACAACCAAAAAAACAGCTAAGGAGTAGCCACCGGAGTCTGGAACCAAGCCTACATTACACTTACAAAAATTTGATTTTCCACAGAAAAAATATTTGACTCCTACATTTTTTAGACTTCATTAGAAGGATCTGAAATGGATGACACCAAGCTGTTTGCCTAAAATAATGTCCCAAGCCTGAATTGGCATGGATGTTTCTTGAGATTAAAATAGAAACTTGTTTTGCTAACAGAAAACAACTTAGAAATCAAAGAGTCATTTGAGTTGAAACCATTATTTTTTCCTTTTCTTGCAGAAAATGCCTGTTTTTACACACTAAGAGATCAGGGTAGTGAGGTCGCCCTGCCACAGAACTTTCCATTAAAATTTTGAAGTTGTGGAAAGCTCAAAAAGAAAATAAAGGATGGGAGGTGCGGGGGGGGGGGGAGGTTTGTAATGTAGCAAATGCATTCAGCAAGCATTATGAGCACTTACTATGCGCCAGCCACTGCACAAAGACATCTGCCCTTGCAGAGTTTGCATTTGAGCAGAAAGAAAACATACAAACAAGAAATAAGTAAATTATGTGGCTGGGCGTGGTGGCTTACGCCTGTAATCCTAGCACTCAGGGAGGCCGAGGCGAGGCGGGAGGATTGTTTGAGCTCAGGAGTTCGAGAC
>NW_012150396.1:6759924-6763087 GCF_000956105.1 Propithecus coquereli | reverse complement strand
AAGGATTGAAAGGCAGTTCTTTGACAACGTTGTCTTATTTCAAGATTACTAGTTTCAATTTTCTATTTCCCTTGAGATCATTTTTTTGATATACCAAACTTATTTTCATTTCTCCTCTATGTTCTCCCATTTTATTTCTATATTTGGATATGTGTTCAATCGCTTTCTCTTGCTAAACAAGCTCGTGTTTTAATAAACATTTTGATAGTTTTTCCCTCAAGAATCAGCTCTTACATGTATTTATTACTCTATTGCTTTCTGTTAGCTAATTCATTAATTTCTACTTTTATTGTTATTGGTTCCTTCTTTCTTCATACTTAGTTTATTTTTGGTCCTCTTTCAAATTCCTTGTGTTGAACACTTAATAATTGTCTCTATCTTTTGTTTGATAATGTCAACATTAAAGCTGAAAATTTTCCTTTGAATTCAGCTGTAGCCCGACATAGACAGCCATACATAGTGTTTTTCATCATTACTTTCTAGATATTCTGCAATTCAGCTGTTATTTCTAATGTTTTATTTTGATTTGAACGCTGAATCTAATCTCTTCTCACCTCCTAAAGTACTTTGCTTTTGTAGGCAATTGTTTCCTTTTTTCTCTGGGATCATTCCCATTAGCTTATAAACATGCTTACATATCTCTCTTCTTAAAAAAAATTACTCCCTAAACCCCACATCTCCCTGGCCAGCTACTGCCCCACTTCTCTGCTCCCTTTTATAGCAAAACTTCTAAAGAATTGTCAGTACTTTGTCTCCAGTTCCTCACCTCCTTCTCTCTTCAGTACGGCAGAATCAGGATCTCATCCTCGTCGCTCCACTCAAACTACCCGTAATGAGATCACCAGTGATCTCCTTCCTGTCAAATCTGATGATTACTTATTCATCATTATCTCATTTAACCTCTCAGCGGCACTTGGCATAGCTGATCATTCTCAGATCCACCTTGAAATGCTTTCTACCTTTGGCTTCTAGGACAATCTACCCTCCCGAGTTTCCTATTATACCCCTGTATCCTTCTTCTCGGGCTCATTTCCTGGTTCTCCCTACTCAAGCTTCAATTTTGTAGTACCCCAGGGCCGAGCCCTTAGTCCTCTTAATGATACTTCTTTCCTCCATTCTCTTCATTCTTCATCTACAATCTCTCACCCCATTCCAGTCCCAGGGACGTAAACACTGCTCGTGACGACCAGATTGACAATCCTGAGCCCCCGACTCTCCTCTGAGCTGCAAAGTAGGACGTCATGCTGCCTCTCTGACTTCTCCACTTCCGTGTCTGTAGACATCTCATACTTAGCTTGTCTGCGGTGGGGACTAGGAGCTGCTCTCCCCTTCTTCCATAGTGACAGGAAGAAGGCTGGGCACATGGCTAGGCTATATTTTCCTTCCCCGCCTGCAACTGGGTGTGACCATCTGATTTATTTCCTTCCAGTGCAAGCGAGTAGCAGTAATTGGAGCTATTTCCTGGCCCTGGTCCTTATGAAACAGGTGTTCCTCCCCACACTTTCTCCCCCTCCTTCCCGCTGGTGAGAATGGTGGCCAGAGAGTGGCTTTGAGGGTCTAGGAGTCCCTGTTAGCCTGGGACCTCAACAACTGCTGGAAACAGAGCTGCCGGACACACTCTGCCTGTTACAGAATGAAGAAATAAGCATCATGTAAAAACCATTATATTATTGGGTCTCTGTGTTACGGTATTTTAACCTTTTACCTTAACTGACATAGAAATTGGTACAAGAAGGGATGATATCTTAACAAAAACCTGTGTTCTCTTAATAGGCAAACATGCAGTGAGAAAGACAGGCAGGAAGACAGAATAAACAGTTTGCTTTTTACTCTGCTTGTGATGGGAAGTCACTGGAGGGATAATATGACCAGACTGCGGTTTTACAAGCGATAACCACAGCTGCTGTGTGTAGGCTGGAATGCGGGTGTAGCTCGTGCTATTTCATAAAGTCATTACCTACAATGACTTGGAAGGGACAAATATATATCCAGATTAAGGGAATATAGTTGTGAAAATTAAGGATGTTAGTGTGTTCCACAGCTCCTTGCTTCTTTCGAGAAGGAATCACAAGGAAGAGATGAGCTCAGGTAAGAACTGGCTGCTCTGTAAGCAGAAATGGAAGGAAATGAGAATGTCCAAAAACGTAGGGACTTCCAGGGTTGAAAAAGACAGCTGCTTTTTTGCCCCAAACATTAACACAAAGAAAGGGATCCAAGCCTCGTCACGAGGATCAGAGCAAGGGTATTGCCTCCCCAAACAACCCTGTTATTTCAGCTAGCCTCAAGGCGGCCTCCCCGAAGATGAGAGAGTAAAAGATAAACACAAGGAAGCAAAGAGAGGAAACAGGCTTCAGAACCAGGACTAGAAAAGACTTTGGTGGTTGTTATCTTCACAAGGAACTGACCGGAAGCCATCAGAGCAGAACCCTATTAAGGTTTCAAGGAAATCTAGTTGCCACCGAAACCATGAGTCTGGCCTGCAAACGTCTGTTTCAGCTCCTTAAAGCAACGCTTGCCCTTGGAATTTTTACCAGTAGAAAAAGGGGACGTAAATAATGAACACCCCCCCAGGAAGGCACGTGCTCCGGCAGTCACTTCTGACGAGTCTGCGGACGATTATGGACACGGCAGTTCCTCCAAGAGAAGCACGGCGACCTGACTGTCCAGTCACGGTGTTAGTGTTTCCTCCACTGCCAGAGCAGAGTCGCCAGAACTCCTTGCCCCGCTGGGAGTCGAAATCCCTGTGAGCCAGCAGCTGTGTGTATCCTTCTCTCAGTAGCTTTTTAAAGCAGTAACGCTCTGCCCGTGTCATCACTGAACATGGGGTGGGGGCAGCAACGGCTTGTTCCACCGTGTGTGTGACACCAACTACAAAACGTCATTTCAGAGCTTGACGGAGAAAACACATCTTGCTGTACCCTCTGCCTGGGCACCACCCCACCCAACCCACACCCCCACGTGGCCCTCTGCTCTCCTCACCCCATCTCTGCTCCGGTCCCCAGAGGTGACCAAACCACTTCATCGAAAGAATCATACCTCCATCACGTTCTATAACATTAACCTCCCTTTATTTTCTCCTCACACCTTTTTCTTCTCTCCATGGTCCTATCGTCTTGCTCCCCCACTGAAACGTAAGCCCTTTCAGGGCAGAATTTTGTCCTGT
>NW_012150396.1:6758160-6759874 GCF_000956105.1 Propithecus coquereli | reverse complement strand
GGATCGCCTGAGCCCAGGAGTTTGAGGTTGCTGTGAGCTTGGATGACGCCACGGCACTCTAGCCTGGGCAACAGAGCGAGACTCTGTGTCAAAAAAAAAAAAAAAAAAATCAGGACTCCATAGCACTGAACGCAGGGTCTGCAGCACCTTCAGGAGATTTTCTTAGGTTTAAGTAAAGGTTCGGATTCACAAGACTGTCGTGGCCACATCTGGCGCCCGCTTACTCAGCAGGATGCAGGACAGGGGCCGCGCTCCGCCCGCAGAGTACCGCCAAGTGCTGCTCTCCAGCGCAGCCCCTTACGCAGCGGCACGGCTCAGGTGCAAGCGTGACCCCTTCACACAGGTCGACGCTGTCTGGGCGTAGTAGATTTATGCCCTTCTAGAGTATCTCTTGTGACAATCTCATAAGCATAGTGTCCAGGGGCCCTTCAGGGGACATGCCCCATAAGGGACACTGTGCACGGGAGGTCTAATGCTATGATTTGCTGTCAGGAATATTTGGTTCTCCTGTCTGAACTCAGTTTACCAATCAGGGCGCCATTTTTACCAGCAATACAGTAGTTCTCACACCACCTTACCAGGTTGCCAGGGGTTGAAGTGGAAAGTTAGAATCAGATCAAATTCTCATTTCTCTCAGACGGGGGAAAGGATTTTAACTCTTTACACATATAGGGGTTTTCTGTCAACTTGAGTATAATGGATTCTTTTTACATATTCCTAGATTGTACTTGCTAATCATTTATTGAGGACTTTGGCATTGATATTTGTAACTGAGATGAGCTGCGTGTGTTTGTGCGTGTGTTAGAAGACTTTTCCCCCCCAGGTTTAGGTGTCAGTGGCTTCTTAGGAATAATTCGTAAGCATTCCTTTTTGTGATATTTTAGAAGAGTTTAGTATTGAAATTATCTCTTCTTCGAAGGATTGAAAGGCAGTTCTTTGACAACGTTGTCTTATTTCAAGATTACTAGTTTCAATTTTCTATTTCCCTTGAGATCATTTTTTTGATATACCAAACTTATTTTCATTTCTCCTCTATGTTCTCCCATTTTATTTCTATATTTGGATATGTGTTCAATCGCTTTCTCTTGCTAAACAAGCTCGTGTTTTAATAAACATTTTGATAGTTTTTCCCTCAAGAATCAGCTCTTACATGTATTTATTACTCTATTGCTTTCTGTTAGCTAATTCATTAATTTCTACTTTTATTGTTATTGGTTCCTTCTTTCTTCATACTTAGTTTATTTTTGGTCCTCTTTCAAATTCCTTGTGTTGAACACTTAATAATTGTCTCTATCTTTTGTTTGATAATGTCAACATTAAAGCTGAAAATTTTCCTTTGAATTCAGCTGTAGCCCGACATAGACAGCCATACATAGTGTTTTTCATCATTACTTTCTAGATATTCTGCAATTCAGCTGTTATTTCTAATGTTTTATTTTGATTTGAACGCTGAATCTAATCTCTTCTCACCTCCTAAAGTACTTTGCTTTTGTAGGCAATTGTTTCCTTTTTTCTCTGGGATCATTCCCATTAGCTTATAAACATGCTTACATATCTCTCTTCTTAAAAAAAATTACTCCCTAAACCCCACATCTCCCTGGCCAGCTACTGCCCCACTTCTCTGCTCCCTTTTATAGCAAAACTTCTAAAGAATTGTCAGTACTTTGTCTCCAGTTCCTCACCTCCTTCTCTCTTCAGTACGGCAGAATCAGGA
>NW_012150396.1:6744292-6746710 GCF_000956105.1 Propithecus coquereli | reverse complement strand
GGGGCGCCGGGAGAAAGCGCAGCTGCCTCTTTGCCGCCCGGTGGAGGAAACAGAAAGTCAGCGGCTGTTTCGCGCTTCGGGCCTGGGGCTGGAAAGGGCAGGAGAGGAAAGCGGCGTGGAACGGAAAGGAGTGTTTAAGAAAGCGTGGGCAGCAGCCCGAGGCCAGACTTTTTAATTTTTTTTTTCCTTCCAGGACGTGAAGCAGATAAGACCTTTTAATTTTGTGTTATTTTGAAAAGCCAGTTCTTTGCCCATATTTGGGTATGGTGTGTATTTCTTTCTAGATGCATGTTTTTGTTTTTTAATCTGTAACCTAAAAAAACAGCTACTTTTTGATGTGTACTTCTTGCACACGCATTTGCAGCAAGAACTACGTTGCGTGGTACGCATGCTGTGTTGATGTAGCTTTAAGATGTCTAAAGTGGCCAGTTAACATGTCCATTTAGGCGTGAATCTAAACAGGTGAACAGTTTACCAAATCATGCGCCCAAGTGTTGGATCCATCTGTCTCCTGCAACTGCACTTGCTTTAGTCATTCACCTTAGAGAGGAAAATAGGATGCATCGCTGACGCAGGCGAGTTTGGAACCACAAGGACACTTGAGATGCCAGCTACACTTTAAACTCGCCTTGGTTTTATTTAGAGTTTTTTTTTTCCTAGTACGTTTCTTTTCCGGGGCCTGTTTCTGCCAAAGTTATATCTTGAAACGAGCTCTGTTTCATTTGGTTTTTGAGGAGCTACGTGTCTTTCTGTTCCTTGCCCCAGCTGCCCTTTATGTGAGGCAGAAACTTTTTTCTGCTTTGACATATCTCATTTAATACTTTTCAGTTTATGACGAATCAGGCAAAACTGGCTTTTCCCCCCCAGTAACAGGTGTGGGTTTGGTGGAATCTGTTTTATTTCAAGCTTCAGAAACTGTCCTGTGAGTGGCGGCCTTGAGAAATGTTGGTTTTAGCTGGTGCTATTTCTAGTTAAGAAAGGATCTTCTCTCCCCTTGTTTCCTACCTTTGTGTGTTGAGGGAGGGGGTTAGTTTAACCATGTGAAATGTGAAATTAGATCATAGCAGCATTATTTCTGTCAAGGTGTTTTATCCTTTAAATTCTGCAGGCCTAAAGGAGTTTGTAGGAAATTGGTTTAACATATTTTTCCTAAAATAATAACAGAGGAAATAATTTTTAATCTCAAGAGTGTCTTTATTTATTTTGAATGTTTCTGTTTGGTAGGTGGCCCAGGCAGATAGTGTCGTCGGTTGGCCTGTGTCGTTACGGTGGGAGGATCGACTGCTGCTGGGGCTGGGCTCGCCAGTCCTGGGGACAGTGTCAGCGTAAGTATCCAGGCAGGGGACTTCGGTTCCCTGGGAGGTGGGGCTTCCTCCTTCCTTCCTGGCTCCACTCCACGCGTCAGAGGGCTCGTGGCTGAGCGAGGCTCGGCCTTGCAGGTCTGACTTGGGAGTTTTCAAATACACCCCAGGCTCCTTGTTCTGCTGCTCTCCAGCCAGAGCCACCTGTAGCAAGGTGACAGCTCTGAAAGAGAGAGCCACTCAGAATGCTCATTTTAGCATTTGTCCCCAGTATCTCCAGCTCCTGCCTGTTTTCTCGTCAGGTTTATTCCTTTCTTTGCTCCAGGGTGTGAGATGGGGTAAGATAATGAGTCTAGACTATATTTACACAAAATAAACTCTGAACCTTCTAGGGTTCGTGTAATCCTCACCGTGGCCATTGTGTAAAGTGGCCCCTTTGTAAATCCTTCTTTTTTGAAGTCCGGTTGTATTGACAGGGTTCTAAATGGACCACCCAGTGCAATCAAATAAAACCTCTGGAAAAAAAATCATTTGTAAGTTCTATAAGTAATTAAGGTTAGGTAAAAGGTGCCACATCAGAACACTGGTTTTTACCATTCTCATGATCACAGATGGATATTTTGATGGTAAAATTTAGAGCCACATTACAAAGTTTGAGAAATTTAGGAAATTTCTTCCTAACATGTTATCAGGATCTTAAAATTTTGTCCCACTCTTCCTGCAATAAAAGTCCCCAAATGATGGAGTAAATGTCCAGGGCATGTTTAGAGTGTTCGGTGGGTGTGTGTGCTAAGAGACGGGAACTAAGTGGGGTTCTGCGTTGGAATATGTGTTTTATTGCTAACGAGGCAGGGGCTTGGAGCAATAAAAGAGGGTAGCTAAGCAGGCTAGAGCCGGCAGTGGTGGAGCCGCCTTAGGATTGGGTGGGCAGTGAAAAGGCTTAAATTTAAGTTTGGGAATAGCTAGGCGTTCCCACAGCTATTTTCATTCTTGAAAATGCTCATGATGTTTTCCTTAATTTTGTGAAAAAAGGGAGTGACAGTCACAGGTCGACTCTAATTGCACATACAGGGACCGTCTGTGGCTGAGGATGGAAAGGTGAAGACTAGTGTTTGTT
>NW_012150396.1:6730695-6732462 GCF_000956105.1 Propithecus coquereli | reverse complement strand
AGGATTACAGGCGTGAGCCACCACGCCCGGCCGAGCCACCGTAGTTTCTGATGGACTCACAGCATTCCATCGTATGGCTATGCCATGATTTATTAACCAGTCTCTTAGGGATGAGTCTTTGCACTGATTCTAATTTTTTGCTAACACAAGCAATTCTAAAGCAACTTTGAACATACCTTGAAAATGTTGTTTTGCATGTTTTCGGTGTTTCTGCAGAATAAATTTTTATATGTGATCAAATGGTAGACACATTTTTCATTTCGATCCATGGCCCAGTGGCCTCTTGGTAGTGAGTAGTTTAAAGGGAAGACTGGATAGTGTGCTGACTCCAGGCTCTGGGGATCCCATGTCCAGAGTCTGAGCTGTGGCTCGATTGCGTAATAGGAGGCTCTGATCCCTGCTCTTTCCCAAAAAATCCCTCCGACTCGTCAGCGAGGGTCCATCTGCCGCCATTTGTCATGTTTCCCCTCAGACCAGAGGCAGCTGGCTGACCTCGCGAGGATGGGGTGAGATCTCTCTGTTTACCAGGGTCTCCTTCTGGAGTTCTGCTTATCAGTTGTCTTCTTTCTCAGAAACCAGCATAAACTGATGATCTGATCTGTCTGAATTGTCATTCTGTACCAACCTGGAGGGCAGTGAGGAGTTGGCGTTGCCAGGGCCAGATTTTCCATCTCTTCATGGGAACAAATAAATAATCTGCCCTCAAAGGTAATAGAACACAGCCGAGACAGTTTGTCTTGCAAACTTTCACAGTGGTATTAATCACCGAGTATGACCAGACACCAATACTAGTAACGTGTCTCATGTGATACAGTGCCTCCCTGGGAGCCTGCCAGGGTAAGTTAGGCACCAACTATACTAGTTACTGAAAAATTGGTGCGTAACAAGATAAAGAATTCAGTTACGTAATATTAAATGCAAAGAAATTTTTTATTTTACTACCCTAAACCCTCTTTTTAAATGTTCTAATTTCATTACTTAATTACTAATGCATAATTAAAGAGACAATTATGGTCGTAATAGAATTCCTAATAACATTTCTAATAAAGCCAGAATCAAGTAGTATATTACAGCCCGGATATGATAAAGTACTAGGATGTGTGGTACAGCAGTGACCGATAGGTGTTTATTCCACATTATTTTGTGGAATTTTAATTTAAACTCAGCCTGCTGAAAACTGTTAAGTCAACTAGTTATTCTTCATTCCGATGGAAGGAAAGAGATATGAATAATCAAATTGGTTTCTTAGCTTCAGAATGTAGCAATTGATTTTGGAGAACAACAGTTTTTTCCCCCCGATTATGTATTATTAGAAGCCTTCTCTTTCTGCCATGCACTAGCTTTGGTATAAAGGGGGGGTGCAAATTTGAGACGAAGGATTTGTCGTAGGTCACTTGGATTTCAATAACCAAGTCAACTGAATTTTAAAACCAAACACTTCATTTGGTCAATTATCTCTGTAACCATTCTGTAGTTTAATAATACGAATTCTCCAAAACTGATACTACTTTTCTGTGACATCATGAGATCACAGGTTAGAATTGCCTTTTGTGGATGTTACTGACTTACTCTGAAATCTTAGGGACTACACCATCACGGTTTAAATTTGCGCTAATGTACACAAGAGGAAGGAACAATCAGGAGTTCTTGGATTTATGCTTACTTTGCCAGAGACAATGTTGTTTTCAAAAACCGTTAGCCTTATTTTCATAAATCAGAGTTCTCAAATTCAGTTTCTAAGGAAAAGTCCCTAAACGGTCAAGGGAA
>NW_012150396.1:6728006-6730645 GCF_000956105.1 Propithecus coquereli | reverse complement strand
GCTAGGATTACAGGCATGAGCCACCGCGCCCGGCCAGTCAACACTGTTTTTAAGGGAAGATGGTCAAAAAGGAGAGTGGTGCGTGGTGGAGTTTAGTCTTGTGCGAGTTACACCACAGCATCCGAAGTATTTGCACAGCTGGCGGCTGCAGGCGTGAATTTGAGGACCCATCGGGCTCTAATAACCAAAGGGCGAAGAGAGGACCCTTCTCTTGTCCACTACACATGCAAACCCCTCCCGAATGAAACATGGGTGGTTTCTTCGCAGGCGTGAGGATAGCTTCCTCCTCCTTCGCTGCGTTAGTTTGCAGGAAACTCCCAAATTGAACGCGAAGTGCTTTGCGGTGTGCCCAGTCCCCCAGCCCCACCCAGAGTGCCCTGGGCGCCGGGGGAGCGCACCTTCCCGAAAGTGTGCTCCCTGCCAGGTATGCAGAAAGAATTCCGAGGAGAAGAAACTCCCCCAATCTCTGAGAGGTTCATCGACTGTGGAATTTCCCAGGAAGCACCTCTCAGAGCTGTTCTATTTTTCTGTAGCATGTAATTAAATTTTCTCTAATATGCACTTACCTGGGTGATTCTGAATCGGAATCAGTGAAGAGACCTTTTAAAGTTCCAGTGGCATTACAAAATCCAAACATCCAAGAGATTTCCGAGTATTTTACTTTCTGCACCGTAGCTTTCCTCGCAGATACGAGACACTATTTTTTCAAAAAAATTGTGTACCTTTGTTTTGTTTCCAGAATAATGCAAAGTGGTCAGATCCAGTATTTGATAGTATTTATTTTTTCCCTGTTGTTATTCCTCAAGTATCTGAGAAAACTGCAACACAGTATGAGTTAGTTATTGAAATTAATGTGTAAAATGAATTTGCCCGTTAATTGTGGCGTGTAAGATGATTTTGCACACATCACAGTTTGTCTCAGATGTGGCGAAAGCTTGAGAGGCAGCGTGCTGGTGGGGATCATGGGCTCTGGAGCTGCCCTGCCGAGGTTCAAATCCCAGTCCCACCTCTTTCTAGCCTGGTGACCTTCGGCAAGCCGTTCAGCCGCTGTGTGCTTTATTTCCCTCATCTCAACAGTAAATCTAAAATAGCACATACCTCAGAGGACCGTAACGAGGTTGAAATGGGCTGTAATTTGGAAAGCACTTAAAACTGTTCCTAGTGCAGAGTAAACACTACCTAAGTGTTTGGTGACATTAAAGAAACGAAAAGGAATACAGCTACTGCAATAACGTTACGGGGTAGGACATACCCGTTCGGGGTAGGACATACCCGTTCTGTCAGATTCTTTGTTCGTTGGGCACGAGATATATCCTTTTTACATCTATACTGCTAAGATAAAAAAGGCTTTTAAGGCTCTCTGTGTTGCAGTGAAATAATTTTCCTTTCCATTAAAGGAGGCCAAATGGTTCTTGACCATTAATATTGAAGATGGCAGGGTGGTGAAAATGAGTTCAGAGATGGATGTTTCCTTCTGTGTGTTTTACGTTTCCGGAATCTTACAGGGTCCAAGTGTCTCTTGTCCGTTCAGAGCTCTGTCTGTCTTTGTTGTGACATAAACAGGTAGAAGAATGTGGAGGGCAAGAGGTCAGCTCGAAGGGGCAGAACAGCTCTAAGGAGAGGCTTGCGGGGGTGAACGAACTGTCTCTGAAAAGCCCTTATTATTTTTTAAAGAAAGGCTTTACGAAATTAAACGCTTTGTAACTACATTTATTCAAGGAAAATGCCTTGCTATTCTTCAACAATTAAATCTAGTAACAGATGACCTGTAAAGATTTTAAAGAAGTTATAGGAAATTTCATGTGAAAAATGTTTTTTGCCTTTTTGACCCTTCCATAATCACAGAATTCTTTCCCATGAGGACCGTTCTTCCTTCCTCTTCAAAGGTGCCCAGGTTCTCTTTCTTCTAAATCATTCCCTTTGGAACTTTCCTTCAAAACAGCACAGCACAGCGCAGCACTCCCACCGATGCAGGGAGCATCTGGATCTATCCGTCAGCAGGTGCGTGTGTATTCGGGAGGAGGTGGTACCCTCGTTATGTCATTTACCAGATCTTAGGCCTTAGTGCCGGCACACTGGGGTGAGTGGTCTGTTCCATTTGGTTGAGCGTTTGTGAGAAGTTTTGACAATATTCGTGAGAGTCAAATATAGATATCTACACAAAACATGCCGCATTCCACTTTGGCTTGCTACCCTTCTTTCCACGGACTTGTCTGTGGAGACTGGCCAACATCGCAGGATGCTAGAGTTGCTAAACCTCCCTTCTGGCTCGCTGTGTCTGGCCGTGAAGACACAGTCAGCCAGGAGACTTTCTCTCCTTTCCTCTGGAGCTGGGGAGGGAAGGATCCGAGAAACTACCGGATGGGCATAGAAGCACAGAAGGACGGGAAGTCCTCTCTTCCTGTCCGCGCCACCCAGCATTCCTGCCCTGCTGGGGCAAGCACGCCCCACTGCAGAATTAAGCAGGTTGTTTCTCCGTAGTTCTTTTGCAGGTCAGACCTCTGGCTTCTTCGTGTTCGTTGATTCCGTGTTTTGTGTTCTTGACTCTTAAACAGATCTCTCGCCTCTTGGAGATTCAAAATTTGATTTTCTAATTGTCTCGGGCTTTGCCTTTATTATTGATGTGGCTCTTTATTGTC
>NW_012150396.1:6724890-6727306 GCF_000956105.1 Propithecus coquereli | reverse complement strand
ATGTAGAAAAGAATAAACAGGATCTAGATGTTGTCTTCCTGTGTGGTTGTCTTTCTGTTGACCTGGAGGTGGGTCGTGTATGTGGCTCGTGACAATAGTGTTTTTGTCCAAAGCGCTTTGCAGAGGTGTGAAGAAAAACTCAAAATACAAGTAGTTCCAATTTTCAACAAAGCTACTCAGTTTCCGAGTTCTTTGGTTGTCAGTGAACAATCTGTGGTTTCTGGAGGAAATGATGTGAATTAGGATGGTTTTATGAATTTGTCCCTAATACCAGGGAAAATGCAGATGTTTCGTTATATTTCTGCTGGAGATTTTGCAAAGACATAAATCCCACGCCTAGAGCTTGACTTTGCTATGTTAGTTCTGAACTTCATTTTTGCATCTATCTCTTCTGTGTAAAGTAAAACTTTTGGATTCTTATCAGCTCTAGATAAACTTATAGGTTTGTGAAACAGAGAGACTGAGAAATAGTAATTCTGAAGCTATTTTGGAGTTGTCAAATAATTTCAGTTGGGTAATATCTATTACTGGCTAATTAATGATTGTGGACATTGGAAATGATGAGTGAATGATGAATCATTTCTTTCTACACTTGAAATGAAAAGGCAATTAGTTTAAGCAGAGAATTTTGATTTAGTAAATGAAATATTTAAGTTGTACTTTTTGTGTCTGGGTTCAGAAACCCAGTCTCATAAACAGAACATGAGTTATTAATTTTTGTTCCCTACACTGGTCACTGACTTCCTGTCCCTAGTCACAAAATTATATAGGTTATACCTTTAGATTTTGTAGACTCTCTTTAGCATAATTAAGAGTAAATTAGAAATATTGGAATCTGCTTTGAAGGCCACACATAGTGTTCTCTGCACGGAGGGGTTATTCTTCGTGAATGCCTTTGCGTTCGTAGCCAGCAAATTCTATGGCAATTTCCATTGAACACGAATTAGTATTTTATACATAAAGCAATTTTTTTATACCTGTACGACCGTAGGCCCCCAGAAGTAACTGGGAACCTTAAGTGGGGAGTGTGTGTTGTCTGGTCAGAGCCATGTAGACGATCGCTAGAAGGATTTTAGGGCCAGCTTAATGGCGCTGATCACACTTCATTGTCCTAAGCCTATTAGCTCCCTCCCCAAATTTTGGGGTGAGAATGTACAACGTGGTTCTTTTTTTTCCTTTTCTTTTTTTTTTCTTTTCTTTTCTTTCTTTTTCTTTTTTTTTTTTTTGTTGTTGTTGAGGTAGGAATAAAAGCAAGGCAGTGGCTAATTTTATATTTTTGGCATTAAACCTAAATCCCCATATCCTTAGGAAGTGAAGTTTTGATTAAGATTATTCAACTGTGACTTTCCTCGAAAGGTTATTTAAGAACACCACGTACTTTGGGTAACTTCACGTGGTCTCGAAACGCAGATTCCAAACTAAAATCAGTGTTGAAGAAGCTTGACCTTTTCACACAGGTGATTTCTGCGTATGTGTCGTCTTCAAAGTTAAGTTTCAGAGAAATAACCTTCTTCTTTCATTCTTTTCCCCGATTATGACTGATCTTTTAAATACTGTTAAGATCGACTAATTTCCTGAGATCCCCTCATGAGGTTAATCTGGGCAGGTCGTAACCTTTGTGGATTAGACGCTTTAGTGCTTCTGAAGCGGGAAAGCCAGGCCAGGGGCAGGGCCGGAAGCCCTCTGGTCTCTGCGGGTCGGGCAGCCGGGTCTGTGGGCAGGTACCTGCCGTAGGGATTGCTGCCCGGTAGACTCACCTGTGTATATGGGGGAACAAGGAGGCGCTTCCGCTCCCAGAAACAACACTGCGTTTGCTCCTTGGAAACTGTTTGATAAATTTTCAAAAACTCGGGTGTGCTTCTCCTCCTCCTGCCCTCCTGTAATCAGGGTGATGTCTGGCGTTTCTTTTTGGTGCTTTTTATCTGTAGCCTTCGTGTGCTGTGCGTTTTGAGTCTGTTGGAACCACTGCCTGCGTTCGAGGTGAGGATCGGTGGTGGCAAATGCTGTGTCCTTCCGTGAGTAAGGAAGATGCTCACCGCAGGGCTGGCCCTCATCACGCGGGCGAAGGGCTGGAGAGGAGGGTGCTGATGGCCTCCCCCTCCCCCGAATACACACAACAATTTTGTCCCTTTTCCACTGATTTTGTTCAGGTTTTTAAAATATTCCTACTAATCTTTTAAAAATATTAACTTACGTTTTAAGAGAAAATGCATCCATCTCCTGAAATACCCTTCCTCAGAGCAACAAGTATTATCCGTTTTTTGGTGTACTTTGCAGAAATATTTTGCGTGCTCATGGGCAAATTCCTATATACCCCACCCCCACTGATTTATACAAATAAAAATATATACATTGCTCTGCACCTTGATTCTTTTTCTCAACAGTGCATCTTGAAGGACATTCTCTATAGAGCCAC
>NW_012150396.1:6717913-6721060 GCF_000956105.1 Propithecus coquereli | reverse complement strand
TTTTTTTCCTGAGACGTGGTCTCTCTGTTGCCTGGCCTAGAGTGCAGTGGTGTCATCATAGCTCACTGTAACCTCAAAGTCCTGGGCTCAAGGGAGCCTCCCGCCTCTGCCTCCTGAGTAGCTGGGACTACAGGCTCCACCGTGCCCGGCTAATGTTTCTGTTTTTTGTAGAGACGAGGTCTCGCTCTTGCTCAGACTGGTCTCGAACTCCTGACCTCAAGCGATCCTCCCACCTCGGCCTCCTAGAGTGCTAGGATTACAGGCGTGAGCCACCACGCCCAGCCAACATTGCTTTGATTTAAAATGCAGTTTTGTATAGTTTTAAAATGCGAATTTTAAAATATGGGACATTGGCTAAAATTTTATGCTAGAGGTCTAACAGGTATACATATTGATACAATAAAATTTACTAAATTTATGTATAGCAAGGCTAATTTATGTTAAGTAGGAAAAATGTGACCCAATCTTAAAGTAGTATAAGAGGAAAATAAACCATACAAAACTGTTTGGCTGCTTCGTACTAATACAACCAGTTAGAACATGATGATGTTTGCTATTCTATATTAAGTTGTTTTCTCTTCATTTGAAATAATTTAAAATATTTTTCCTGAAAGTTAAATGATTCAAAATTGGCATTTAAAGAGTATTAAAGAAACAGTATCCTTTTATATGGTTTCCTTATACATAACCATGGTTATAACCAATTTTCCTTAATATGTGATCCAAAATGTAATTTGCTATCTGTGCTTTGATTTATTTCTAGCTGTTTGCTTAGATTGTACCTGATATATTTTATTTTTCCGTATTAAGAAATGTGTCAACATCAAGAGATGGTGAGTTCTTTAAAATTTAACAATAGACTCTGAACACTAATTTGTTGTAAACCTAACCAACACGAAAAAAAAAACATTTTTAGCAAGCAAATGTAATGTGTGCCTTTAAAATACAGCCCAATCATTCTAGATCAATAGTTAAATTACTGCTTCAATTAAATCAAATAGGACTTAGAATTTTTTTCTTCTGATATTACCTAAAAGAAGACTTTGTTCACCTAATTTTAAATTATACAAATAAATGCGCAAATCCTAAGTTAACGTGGATATTTTATGCTTTCAAGAGAAAGGCATTGATCAAGAAGACAAGTAGTAAAATCACCTCTTTCCTCACCTCTAAGATCTCTAGGCTGGTCAGACACTGACCATTATTAGCGTTTCAGGTTTCTTCCCTTTACTTTCATCAGACTGGGTTATTTACGTATCTTCAAGTAAAATGGCTGAGCTTTCAGGGCAATTCTTGTTGCTATTGACAACCAAAGCAGCCATGCAAGAAGAAAATGCCACGGAAGGGAAGAAAAAAAAAAAAAATAACCTTAACATTTCCTCCCCAAAGTTGGAGAGAAAAAGGAACAGTATGTAAGAAACAGGTAAGTAAAGACATATCCATTTTAAAACGGCCAGCCTTTCTTACTAATTGATTAAAAGTTTTAATATTTTTCAGATGTTTTGTCTAATACTCACTGAAATAAAAAGATACTGTCTCTAGGAATCAAAAAATTAATATTCTGAAAACAAAAAAATTGAAATAGAAGATACAGTGTCACAAAAGGTCTAAAATATTTTAATTTAGAATTTGGACTGTGGAAGACTAGCATAACTTCAATTATTGGTTAATATTTTTGTTATAACATGTTTTTAATAACAAAATGGTGACTAAAATACTACTATTTTAAACATGTCCTAGATTTTTTTGTTTGTTTCAGAAAAGCACTGAAAGTTGACTATGTGTAAGTCTCCGGGAATGTAACAAGTTGATAAATACCCAAGTCCAGCCTCCTTACAGAGAAAAGATCTGGAATTTCTTTTTTTGGACATTTGTTTTGCAGCTTTCTACGTCTTAAGGCAGAGAATAGCCAGGATAAGGTGCCAGCTCAAAGGTTAGACGAACATATTTCTTGAAATAATTTTGGCTAATCTATGTCTCGAAAGGCATAACTTCTAAATAATAACTTCACAAAGCTATAAACAAAACTTAACATGAGTTGTGCTTTTGAGTTGTTTTTTTTTTTTTTGGAAAACTATCACATGTCCCTTAGAGATGTGCTTATTCCGTACGTAATTATACTAAGTTAATTTTAATTCAGTTATTACATTAAACTTTTCCTTTTCAGTTCGTAATTCCTTTCTTTTATTTCGTGAATCTAATAAATTGACCTCCGTTCTAACCTAAAGCACAGTTTACCTTTTTAATACTTAGAGAAGCAAATATAAAAAACAAAGTCCACCAAATGAAATTACTAACACCAGCCTATCATTAACCTGAAAGAATTGTATTTCGTATTCATTAATTCTCCATGGAACGATTCAGGTAAGAAATATTTTCACTGTATAAAATATACAAGCTGTTATTACTATAATAGCACCGATGAGTATTCATGCTATTGTTTTGGTACATGAAGGTTTCCCTGTTTAAAATGTTTTTGGCAGCGAACAATGTCAATTAACAAATCACCCTGTGACACTTCAGTGAACAACTTTGGTGAAATATGTGACATTCTAATACTTAATGGAATTGGTGCCAAGAAGACAAAATATGCTCTAAACTGATTGATGTAAGATATTATCACGTGTCATAGAATTTTAAGTCAAGGTAGAGTTTTAATGAAAACATTTGGGAATAAAACTGATAGTGCTAGAAATAAGAGTTAAGGAATTCCTTTGTTCAGGGAGAGTTCAAAGAATCAAAGCGTATGTGTTGCGCAGTGACTAGCAGTTACGGGGTGATTCGCAGAGCTACGGCTGGGGGTCGGGGGACAGGGAAGGAGTGGGGTGTGTGCCTTGTCACCAGCCTATCTGGGATGGGGACTTGTCTCTGTGACTTACCTCCTATGGGAAACCAGACGTTTTAACTTTTCTGAGCGGCAATTTCCTCATCTTTAAACCTACTTTGCGAGATTCTTGCTGGCCATTGAGTGGAGTGCCTCCCATAGCACAGTTCTTGGTCGAGTTTGCTATTTTTGGTACTAATACAACTGGTTAGAACATCATGATGTTTGCTATTCTTTATATAGTTGTTTTATCTTTGTTTAAAATAAAGTATTTTTCCTGAAAGTTAAATGGTTCGAAATTGGCATTTTGAATCATCAATATA
>NW_012150396.1:6716939-6717863 GCF_000956105.1 Propithecus coquereli | reverse complement strand
GCCTCCCAGAGTGCTGGGATTACAGGCATGAGCCACCGCGCCGGCCTAGAGTCATTTTTCTAGCTGAGGATTAGGGTTGGGAGGTGGAAGTCAGCGTCAGGGAGGACATGTCCCGTTCATGCATGTAGCTAGCATTCGTCACCTGTAAGGAGGTCCGTGTGTCATGCTGTGCTGCTTGCTTAAGGGGCCGTGTGCCTGCAGTGCGAGTCGTGGGGACTGCATCAGCTGTCTTAGTCTGCAGCATTTTATTAGTTCCTTTCTGAAGTTTATACTTGGCCTGACATTTGGGCATTTTATAGTCCTCTGTGGTAAATTAAACTAGACCCGAGAAAATAGGCATCCCTTTGGATGAGAGAAGGGCTCAGTTCCTTAAGGTTTCTTATCTATCCCTGATTTTCTTTAACACTGTCCGAAGTCCAGGGTCGGCTCGAAGCCGGTAAACCTGCGTTTAGCACTCAAGAGAAAGTAATCCTCAGATGGCTTAGTTTCCGTGGTTTGTACGAGTCACAACTTCATAAAATCATCAGAGGCCTATCAACTTTAACCATGCAGAGGAAAGTGCGTGGCATCTCCGAGAACCCTCAGATGAACCGAAGCAGCGGTGGGTAGGCGAGTTGCAGGAGAGAGTTCTGGAGTTGTGGGCTGTAACCGAGTGGCGTTGCTGGCCATGTTGCTTGGGTTTCCTACTGGGGCCGTTTTATGATTACCAAGAGAAAATTAGACATATTTTTCTATATTATGTGCTACTGGTGAATCCTATTTTAGTGCTTCTTGCAGGACATTTATTTTTGGCAACTTTTACAAAATTGAAAGTTTCCTTGTCCATCAATAGAGAATAGATCCCAGAAACTTTTAAATCTATTCCAGGTTTAACATTATTTTTTTCTTCTCCTCTCCTCTCCTCTCCTCTCCTCTCCTCTCCTC
>NW_012150396.1:6716325-6716889 GCF_000956105.1 Propithecus coquereli | reverse complement strand
ATCCGCCCGCCTCGGCCTCCCAGAGAGCTAGGATTACAGGCTTGGGCCACCGCGCCCGGCCAATATAGCATGTTTTAAAATGCATTTTGTTTACCATGCCCATCTTTTGGAAATAAGTATCAATTGGAAGTAGAAGATTTTTCTAATTATTCATTTCTAAGATAAAAGCTTTGATTGGTTAGCTGTCTGTGCTTCTGAACCGTTTCTTTCCCATTTCTCTAATAACATCCATCCCCAGGCCTCCATGTGGAGCGGTTTTGGTTATCTAAAAATGTTTGCCCTTGGAAAAGGAACAGAAAGAAACAGAATTGCACGGTGGAATCAGCGTTTAGAGTTATTGTGGTTTATCTGGCCATCCTCTGGGAGCTTGCTGGAGGCACGGAGCCAAGCTAGGTGCTGGAAGATCGAAGATAGAACAGGGACCTTTGCTTTCGAGAAGGTGGTAGGATGGTTGGCTCTTCCTCCTCCTGTGATGCTAAAATAAGAAAGGGTTGGGGATGAGGCACTGAGGGACTTCAGGGTAAGAATCGCTTCCCACTCCGGAGGATCAGGGAAGACTTCACG
>NW_012150396.1:6703137-6704810 GCF_000956105.1 Propithecus coquereli | reverse complement strand
AGCTAGAAAATACCATCCGGCTCTCAGAACTCGAGCTGCATCAGTTAGGATGGATTTTTAAGAGTAACATTTTAGATTGCAGCCAGACGGAAGAGGCTTGGACGTGGGGCGTTACAGAGCTGTGTTTGCTTTGCCAGTTGAGACTTGTTGCTTTTTCTAGTTAAAACAACGGCTGAGAGGCTATTTTCAGGGCACGTTGGAGGTGATGCCACAGGAATGTTAGAGTGTAAATTTTGAGCGTGATGCTCATTTGGGCTTCGTTCTGGCAACCGGTTTGGGGGCAGAATATCTGTCATTCGTAGATTATCTACGATCTTTACCTGGCCTTTATTTAAGCTTCATGAAGCTGCTGAACTTTATGTGGATGGCAGGACAGGGCACCATCAAACATAGCTCCAACTTGTTATTCCTGAGCCGCGTGAAGGTCGGAGAAGCAACGCGGCCTTTCCTGATTATCCCGTAGCACCTGCATACGTTGTTTCCTCCAAATCAAGTGCATCACCTGCTTTCGATGTTTCAGAAAACTGCTATAAAATGGACCACTGAAAATGGGTCATTAATCGTTTTTCATTTTGTGGGGGGAGGGGAAGACCTGCTGTTCACAGAGTAATGAGGTTGGAAAGTTGGTTCGTGCTGGCTCCTGAGAGCTCGCACTGCAGTGGGGTGAGTTATTAGAAGGTGGGCTGGTTAACGCAGACGTTGGGAATTATTTTTCTCTAGTTTTGAAATGGGCGTGTACCTTCTAATTTAGTTACTTGGATACAGAAATGAAGTTATTTTACACTTTCATGAGTAAATAGTATTGTAGATATAAAATACATTTGACAAATTTTATCTCTGTACTAGGATCTACTTATAACACTTCCATCCTAAGTTTATATCCAAAAAAACCCTTTGCTGGCTTGATAATAAACACAGACTAAGTCCGGATTCCGTAGCCTAGTGCTCAAAAACAGGAATTATATTTGGCTGCAGGTGATAATAATAATGACACAAAAAACAGTGCTCTAAATTGCTAGGATGGTGATTTACAGTTGATTATGACTTCTTGCTCTGCCCTCTTCCCAGCCTCAAGATAGCCTCATGGTCACAAAGAGGCCACTGTAGTTCAGCCATCACTTCCATGTTCCAGGCAAGAACTGAGGAAGGCTTCATCATCAGCACCCTTTTTATGTGGCATCCAAAGGTTCCACCTAATTACTTCTGCCTTCATACCAGTTAGCCAGAATTTAGTCATTTGGCTGCCGGTATCTGCCAAGGAGCATACGAAATGTAGTTTTACGTTGTTGACTCATCCCACACTCAAAAAAATAAAAGTAAACTATTCTATGTTAAAGCGGAAGGGAAAGATAGACATTGGTAAGAAGCCACTGGCCTTCTATGATCTGTCTCAGCCTTTCTTTTGATCTCATCTGTTTTCAACATATTAACTGCTGTGTGAGTTGTATTTAACTCACGCTAGTTCTGAGCCCGGGGCCTCGTGAAGCATATATAACTCATACGTCTCTTCACCTTGGGAGCCGCAAGAACTACTTTTGAAGTTGCGTATAACTCATACACAGAAAACAATAAAAAATAAATTTTTCATTAAATTAGAAAGGATTATTTTGTTTTGCGGGAATGTTAGATTTTTAAAGGAAATGATGTGAGAATTGCAAGAGAGGAAACTATCC
>NW_012150396.1:6700825-6703087 GCF_000956105.1 Propithecus coquereli | reverse complement strand
CCTCCTGCCTCAGCCTCCTGAGTAGCTGGGACTACAGGCATGCGCCACCATGCCCGGCTAATTTTTTCTATATATTTTTAGTTGTCCAGCTAATTTCTTTGTATTTTTAGTAGAGACAGGGTCTTGCTCTTGCTCCCGGTCTCGAACTCCTGACCTTGAGCGATCCGCCCACCTCGGCCTCCCAGAGTGCTAGGATTACAGGCGTGAGCCACGGCGCCCGGCCTATCGCTATTCTTGATGCTCGAAGGACCCCATACCCGACCAGTGGAACTCCTCTGAGCCAGCTTCAGTGTCCTTTCCACGTGTCTGTGCCATTTGGAATATGCATACTTGCTTTTTGCCACAGGAAATACACACCGTGCCCTAGTCGTGATTCCTGTTATTGGGGAATGATTTTTAGAGACAAAGATCTGGGTGCTAGGTGTACTCATTGCTACTGTTACCCTACTTAAAAAAACAAAAACAAAAAAAGCCTTGCTCACATTTCCAAATAAATAGTAACACTCTCTTATGTGTTCTTAAAATCTTATTTGGCATTAATCTAAATTCCATTCCAGCACAATGCAAACAGAAAGAAAAAGTTAAGATTGCAAGCGAACTGAAAATGACAATAGTGCTCAGAGGAAGACTTTTTTAAGTAGAAAAGGGATAGTGCTTAATTATGAAAAATAAAAACTGGCTTGAGGTGCAAAAATGTCGATGTAGCCGCTTACAGGTTTGGGGCTACTTCAAGGATTAAAAGTTAAATAGAGATGAAATAGGTACTTGAGAACTCATGTCAGAATTGGGTGTTCCCAAAGACGAAAATAAAATAAGTTATTGTCAGACAGCTCTTGGGAGACAATATTATGGTGACCAGAAACCCTTATTTATTTTAACTTTATGCTCTAAATTACCATCGATTGGTTGACCTTGAGTGTTTTACGATCATTCATGATTTAAGTTCTTAATTAACATAATGTTAAATAGAATGCAAAGCCTAAATCAAAAAAATAAGTTCAAAAAAAAAAATAAAAATAAGTAAATAAAAAATAAGTTCAGCTGTAGCTGTGCTTGGAAAGAGATAACGATTCTGTACTTCGTTAGTGGCTCAGGACCCAGCATCTGTAACCAAACAAGCAACAGGGCAGAGAGATTATTTTATTTCGAAATATTCTGGCAGGGTGACTTTCATTTTCTTGAATTATAGATCGTGTTCTTGATTGCAACTTTTCCTTCCTGGAAGTGCAACTTTAAATGTTTTCATGCTTTTCATCACCATTGACGTTCTCTACTCCTCTCGTCCTTTCCCGCGTAGCGTTTTTCTGTTAATATAACCTCACTCTTCTCCCTTCCAGAGACACTGGAAATGCTGGTCTTTCTGGTCTTTTCCTGACCAACTGGTGGATTGATCCTGGAACTGAGATGATAAATTTTTACTGAAATTGGTCAAGTCACTTAATCTTCTGCATTTTCACTTGTTTGTTGGTAAAATGAAGATAATAACATCTGCCTCTCTTCTGCCTTAATGTGGATGTCGTGAGGATAAGTTCAGTTTGTCGTGTAAAGTGGTTTTGAGTTCTGTGTCCAGGAGAGTGTTTAACAGCGTTTTATAGTGATAACCATCAGAGACACTTTTATTCAGGTCTTGCGGCAGCAGGAATGTAGATGGGAACGTCAGATAATCGGCGCCGCGGTGCAGGGTGTTGGAGGGCTGGGGAGCTGTTTTCCTCCGGAGATCTCGGACCGTAGGATTCTCTGCTCCGGGTTCTGCTCTGCATGTGATGTGTGATGTCTCGGGGCGTTTCCGGTGTAGAATTCTGCCTCCGTCCCGTCCAGGTCCTGCTAAGACAGCGGTGAGCTGCTTTGTGCTGCTTTGAGCAATTGTCCAAGGCCAATGACTATTTGAAAAAGATATTCCTCGCCGTGGTTTCTTGTTCCCCTCAAGTGAATTTGTCCGTATCTGAATTCCGTGCAGCTTGTTAGATGTGATGAGCACTCCTTGAAACCTCATGCTTTTGCGTCTCTTTATTCTTCTGCCCTGCCCTCGTGGCTTCTGCGTCCCATTTGTTTCCGAGTAACAAAACCTGGAGGACAGACAAGGTTCTTTGTTCTGCTTTTGGTGGGTACCACGTCTGAATAACAACGTGATGTAGATCGCAGAAATCACGAATGATTGTTCGGACTCTAAAGGCGAGGCAATCTTATTTATGATAAGAAAATCATTCTCGGCCAGGCGCGGTGGCTCACGCCTGTAATCCTAGCTCTCTGGGAGGCCGAGGC
>NW_012150396.1:6694817-6700775 GCF_000956105.1 Propithecus coquereli | reverse complement strand
GTGATGCTAAAATAAGAAAGGGTTGGGGATGAGGCACTGAGGGACTTCAGGGTAAGAATCGCTTCCCACTCCGGAGGATCAGGGAAGACTTCACGCACTCAAGGGTGTTGAGTTGATGCGTTCACCCAACAGACGTCTGTCGGGTGCTGATCCCGGGCCAGCCGCTGCGGATGTCACCCCGGTAAAACGAAGCTCTAGGCATGCATGTCACTCACTGTCGGTGTCGGAGGCGCACAGGTGATGGCAATACTGGGGAAAGGCGTGTTCCGATACAGGTGTGTTCGGCGTAGGGCACTGTGAGAGCATGTCTCAGGGGCGGTATCCCAGACCAGGGGTGACGGAGTCGTGAGGGCCCGGCTGAGTCCTGAGGGGCGGGTCAGTCAAGGATGGGGCACCCGGGAGGGACAGAAAAATGCACACAAACCTCAGATGCCAGAATGAGGGGCACGTTCCAGGATCGAGGCGAGCCCCTCGATCCGGAGCGGGGTGTATGTGTGAAGGGCCATGCGGCGGGCGAAGTCGGAGCGGGAGCCCCGTGGAAGGCCTTTGATGCCACATTCAGTAGATTGGGCTTAATCTCAACGTTGTAGAGAGACACTGTAAAGATCTGAAGCAGGGAAATTACCTAATATTTTGGAGGTCATAAGCTGGTACTGATGGGGCAGATTTAATAACTTGATTGAATTTAGTTTTGCCTGGCGTGTTTTAGCAATTTTTTGAAATACATGCAGTTGCCGGTGTTAAACGGGAGACGTGGGTATCGGGCTCTGTTGAAGATCAGCAGTCCTGCTTTGCTGCAAGGAATCCGTGGGCTGGAGCTTCGTAAGAAGCCGCCCGTTTGGAGGAAGCCCCTGCCCCGTTTCACCGTGGGGCTCGCTGCCTTCGGGGCGTGTGCCCGGGACCCAGAGGCATCAGAGGTCGAGGCTGATTTGGAACTTCCTCGTTGGCAATTTGGAGAATAACTGTTTGAGGCCCAGGACTGGAGGCGCCTGCAGTCAGCCTGCTGAGAATCCAAGCTTGGTTTCACGTAGTGACGGAGGGAGCAAAGAGAAGGACAGGGATCGAAAGACACTACAGGGGAAGGACAGAGAGGCCGCGGCGTCAGGCAGCAGCGGGGAGCAGGGACCGGCAGACAGACCTGTTGCCACCGCAAGCTGTGTTTCTGAGAGACTCACCCAGCCTTTCTGAGCGATGGCTGCTTTGTCCAGATGAAATGTAGATGAGAGTCCCGTCTTGTGGGATTTTCTAGGAGGATCCAATGAGCCAGTACAAAGCACTTCGCTTAGTAACCGGCTCGTAGTCGTGTTTAATGAAACGGCGGTGGTGCTGGCTGTGCAGAGTGAAGACGTCTGACCCAGGAAGACTCCCAGGTTTCTAGCATGTTCTTTGGTGAGCTGGAGAACACGGGAGAAGGTGCAGGTGGTGACTTCAAGGTGGGATGTGCCCAGTTCGCTTGTGAGACTTCGCGGTGCCGAGGTTTGATGCGCGGCGGATTCCGGGCTGAGCTCCGAGTGGGACGCAGACGATCGTTTGATTTCTCTGCACGACCGTCCTGCTCCAACCGACCCCGCTCCTCCTCCTCCGTCAGCTCCGGTCGGCGTTGACAATTGCCTCCACCTCCACGGAGGAACAGCTTTAAATAGTGGAGTAAGAACGCGGGAATAGGTAAAATACGATGTTCTACGGCAAATTGTTGGAAGTTCTTGAACAAAATTCTTTCTAGTTTACTGCCTTGGCCTACAGTTGAAGCAAAGGAATAATTCCACATTTGTTTATATCAAGGGCTAAAAAAAAAAAAAAAAGCAGCCTCTACAAACGTTGTATCTTTCCCCCACTTTGGTTGGCTTTTTTGGTTTTACGTCACCCCCAGTCCTGATGCTAAGCAAATACTTGACGGAAAGTGAATCATTGTTGGAAACGAATGACCACATTTATTTTTTTAGGTTTGTGTTCTCTCCTAAGGCAATGCGTTGAAAACCAGCCCTGCTTCCAGTCTTAGCTCAAAGGCCGTGTCCCCTCCAATCCCTCCCTGACTTTCATAGTGGGAAATATCTTTCTTCTCTACGTTTTATGCTAATACTTGCGTGACCAATCTCCTACTACCCTGCACTGTGGCTGTTTGGGGATCTGTATCATTTGTTCCGCTGGACTGTTAGCTCCATGAAGACAGGGCCCGTGTCTGACACGTCTGCACACCCAGTGGAGTGGCGTTTTCACCATGAGCTCACTTCCTTGAGTGTGGGACAGTATGCTTTTAAAAATGTAAGGGCTAGGCGTTTCTGTAAAAAAAGATGAACAAGATATAATCTTAACAGGTTGTAGTTTTCAGGAAAAAACAGTTTCCGGGGAAAATGAACATATTTAGTTTTCCTGTCTTGTGACCTTATCACATATCGTGGATCTTAACTCCTGCTTAAGGTTCTAAGAAGAAATCAGTTGCCAGGCTTGCAGACACCTCAGCGCAATCTGGGGGTGTCCTCTAGTGCTTACAAGGCGCTGACTGTTCGCGGTCGTGGATGGGATCTCAGCACTTTGAGTGGGAGGCTCTTTAGGCTGCAGCTGCCTTCTCCTTGAAGGGCCCTGTGGACCCAGCGGCGGTGGACGGCCCTTCCGTTTCTCGGCCCTCCGCGGCTTCCTGCCTCTGTCTTACGTTGCTCAGTCTGAGTAAAAGGCCCTCTGCCTGTCTGCGTGGTGAATTCCTGCTCCTCCTTTAAGAGCCAGCTCGCGTTTCCTCTCGCAGGCCTTTCCTGGCGTCTTTCCTACCCCCTCCCTGCAGAGACATTCCTTCTCCTGTATGCCTTTAACACCCTGTGCACCTGTCCCGTCTGTCTTTGTGGGAGACGGTGCAACGTTTCAGAGCAGTTACTGTGTATTTAAAGAGCTCAGAGTCTCGTGGGGGAGGCAGATAAGAAAAGGAACTTCAAAAATGGAGTGTAAGATACGCATGTACAAATATGTGTGTAAAACTTACGACAGAAGTCTGCACGGAGGCTTATTTATAAAAGCACTGAGGGGGCTACAGACTCGGCACGAGGGGCCGATACCTTGGAGACGGCCATGGTTGAACCAAGGTTCGAAGCAGACGAGGGGAGGAATGGCGTTCCGAGGAAAGGGCGGGGGCGTCGGAGGGTACGTTATTTCCTGGGAACTGCAGCTAGTGTGTTTGTTGATGTGACGGAGATGAGTCTGGCGGGACAGGCAGGAGTGATACGAAACGTGGTATCGAATGCCAGGCGGAGCGTCTGAGCTAGTGCGACGAGCTGAGCACCTGTGCTGGGGGCTGGTGAGGGAGGACGAGGGCAGGACGGCCGAACCGTGGTTCGCAAGGTCTCTCGGACGCCAGGTGAGGCCTGGATCGGGGTCCGCGATGCTCAAGGCCGAAGGACCATCATGCCCTCTCCTATTCAGCCAGTCTCTTATCGGTGGACATTTAGGTGGTTCAAATTTCTGTTTAAGGTCCTTCGTCACAGGCCGGGCGCGGTGGCTCACGCCTGTAATCCTAGCACTCTGGGAGGCCGAGGCGGGAGGATGGCTTGAGCTCAGGAGTTTGAGGCCAGCCTGAGAAAGAGCGAGACCCCGTCTCTACTAAAAAAAATAGAAAGAAATTAGCCAAACAACAGAAAATAGAAAAAATTAGCTGGGTGTAGTGGTGCGTGCCTGTAGTCCCAGCTACTCAGGAGGCTGAGGCAGGAGGATGTCTTGAGCCCAGGAGTGTGAGGTTGCTGTGAGCTAGGATGATGCCACAGCACTCTAGCCAGGGCAACACAGTGAGACTCTGTCTCAAAAAAAAAAAAAAGCCCTTCATCAGATAAATTGGGGACAGTCATGGTTTTCCTTTAAAACAAACAAACAAACAAACGCCAGTAGGCCAAACTGACAAATGCCTCACATTGTATTAGTCTATGCCCGGTCACAAAGTCGATTTCATCTTCTAGATAGTTAATGTCTAGCTCTACTCATTACATGTCAATGACCCTTTTAAACGTAGGGGTTCCGGTTGCTGAAAGAGGCGATGATGGTTACATTAAAACTTTCTGCCCTTCTGCGATAATCATCAGTAAACCTGCTCAAAATGAGAGCATCCTGTCTTTAAAACAAATACGGTAACTTTCAACTACAAGAAATACTGCCGTGTGTTTCATTATGTGCTGATGAAGTCTTATATTATGAAATCAGATGTCTTATAAATTTCCTCTTTGAAAGAATCTGTTTAGCGCTGTGTCCTTTCCAAGACCTTTTCCGACGCTCCTAAGCTTACACGGTTCATCGCAGCTTCTTCTGCGTCCTTGACGTGTTTCTGTCATCCAGACACCTTTGCCTGCTTCTGCTTCTCGTCCTGTTGTCTCCCGTGGCTGGACTCGCCCCCCTGAGGCTGAGGCCTTGTCCTCTTACCCGTTTTGTGTCCCCCAGTCCTCGGTGCAGCGTGTGGGAGCCGGGGCGCGTCCTCCTCGCCGTCCTCATAATCCTCGGCACGACTGGTATTTTATCGAGCTCCGACCGTGACCTGGGTCCTGCCCTAAGTCCTGCACTTGGGTTTCTCATTTAATGTTCCCAGGAAACCTACGGGTAGTTCTGTATGGACCGTGTGGTTTTCCTGTTTTTTAAGTAACAAATCACAGTGACGGAGAGAGGCTGGGTGAGCTGCGTAGGTGTCCCAAACGGCACAGCTGGGACCCCGCGGTCCAGCCCCAGCGTCTGGGCTCCGACCCTTCTCTGCAGAGCATGGAGAGGCGGACGACGGCTCACACGCTGCGTCACGGCTGTCAGCGCGTTCTCGTCACTGTGCTCCTGTTAGTGAGCTTTTCCCACTTTTGCATTCGAAAATTTAAAAATCCGTAGAAGGATTGAAAGAACAGGAACAGTAAATATCCGTGTACTCTTCATCTAAAATTGTTAACATTTTACGTGTTCTCATCTTCTCCCCCTGAACCATTTTAAAGTAACTTCCAGTCATGATAGCATTTCGAGCCTAAACACTTCGAGCTTCATCTCTTGAGAACAAGAACATTTACCTAGGAACCACAGTATCATTATCACGCTTAGGAAATTTAACATAGATACAAAAACGTTACGTAATAAAGTCCGTATTTAGAGTTCTCTAATTGTCCCAAAGGTGATTTTTATGGATTATTTTTTCTTTTTCATTCAGATCCAATCAAGGATCAAACACTGCATCTACCTTACCTTCCTCTTTAATTTAGTTCCTCTAATCTAGAACAATTCTACCCCCTTTTGTTTTGTTTCGTTTGGCTTCTTGACAATGACATTTTTGAAGAGCCCACATCCATTGCTGGATAACTTGCTCCACAATTTAAATTTGTCTGGGGTTCTGCATCATTAGTTCGAGGCTAAATTTTTTTTGCAAGGATATTACACGGGTGATCACATGTTATTCCCACTGCACGTCATGTCAGCTTGTCCCATCACTGGTGATGCTAAGTTTGATCACTTGATTGATCACTTGATAATCTGGTGATGTCCACCAGGTGTCTGCACCTTCTTTCCTTTGTAACCAGTAAGTAAGCCGGGGGCCGGTACGCTGAGACTGTTCGAATATCCTGTTCCACAGCAAACGTTCGTCCAATGAAAGTTTAGACATTTGTGGATAATCTTCCCTCAAATTAGTTATTAATATTTCAGTGGCGGTTGTAAAATTGTGTTTTCAAACGTTATCATTCCTCCTACAAGTTAGTAGTCCTTCCTCTGTAAGGAGAAGCTCAGTCCTCTTCTTTTTTAGAATCACTGCGGACCCCTAGATTCTTTCATCATTCAGTTGTTATCAATAACTATCGCTATTCTTCTTTATTTCTTTTTTTGAGACGGAGTGTCACTGTGTTGCCCGGGCTAGAGTGCCGTGACATCAGCCTAGCTCACAGCAACCTCAAACTCCTGGGCTCAAGCGATCCTCCTGCCTCAGCCTCCTGAGTAGCTGGGACTACAGGCATGCGCCACCATGCC
>NW_012150396.1:6692355-6693572 GCF_000956105.1 Propithecus coquereli | reverse complement strand
GGATTTCATACATACCCAGTATCTTTGGGTGAAAAAATACTTAGTGTATCGGGGAGTGACTTTGAAATTATTGGTGCAAGTTATTGTAAATTTATAGCTATATATAAATATCTGTTATGTTGATGCATAATTTTACCCATTTTTTTCTTTTTTTGGACTGTTTGATTATTGTCCTCAAGTGTAGAAAGTTTTTCAGCTCTGAGCGGTACATACACATATGCACACACGCACACATATGTAACGTGTATGTGTGTATAGTGCAGACAGTGACTATAAGAAACAGTGATTTTTGTATACTCCTGCTACGTTGTTGTAAATCGTAATTTTTTTCCTCTTACTGTCAGGCTAGCACATGACATCAGTGCTATACGGCTGGCGTTCTGCCCACCTGGAGATAACGCACGATATCCTTTCTTTACAGCTATATGCCAAGCGCGGTGCAAACACGGCGATTGTATCGGGCCAAATAAGTGCAAATGTCATCCTGGCTATGCTGGAAAAACCTGCAATCAAGGTAGGAAGAAGGTCTGACATAAATACACGATCACAAGCCACCTCTATTCCTGCCAGATTAAAAGTATTTCATTCTCATCCCAAACCAGTTTCCATAGATCTTTTCCTGAAATATGTGAGCTACCAGTTTACTGATAGAGAAAAATAGAGTAATGGTAAATGTAAAATTTATTTTAACAAAGGACAATTAAATAGGTTTTGTCCCCTTATTCTCTGACACTGCTTAGAATGGATTTCCAGGAGAGTATCATCAGTCGTGTAGAAGCCCTTCCCTCGCTCCTGTTCTTCCACCAGCTAGTTAGGGAGCCTGGGGCAGATTCTCACCCCTCAGACCCTGTCACCTCTCCCCGTCCACGCCAGGAGTCAGACGGGGTTTGACTTGAAATTTGGAGGTTCCTTCCAACTCTGAGCCCTTCGATTCTGCGATTAAATCTCCCTTCGACTGCTGACCCATTTGGAATGTTTCTCTGAGAAATAAAAAAGTCAATTAATGTAGAAAGTGATTTTAAAAAAAAAAATCAGCATCAGTTTATAAAAGCAGACATTTATCCAACATTCATAATGTCCCAGGTATTTTACATATGTTATCCATTTTCATCCTCATAACACTAGGAGATAGAGTGTTATGTATTATAATTAAGGTATGGAGGCCGGGCGCGGTGGCTCACTCCTATAATCCTAGCACTCTGGGAGGCCGAGGCGGG
>NW_012150396.1:6688833-6690516 GCF_000956105.1 Propithecus coquereli | reverse complement strand
AAAAAAAAAAAAAAAAAAAAAATCCACGTGATGTTCCTTCCCCAACCTAAGTCTACAATAGCAGCATGCTGGGTCCTGGTTATTGAGCTATCAGTGTTCATCGTAGAATCCCAGTATACTTATTTTTTTTAAAAGTGGTGAACATAAACCCTCAGAGGTTTTATTACTATGTCAGCATGATAAAACTTGGTTGTCCAAATGCCAGGAATTTGTATAAAGAAGACTATTAAATGAAGCTACTTTCGAGATTGCAGAGAAATTCTCTTAAATGTATCTGTAGGAGCTACATCTACTTAAACATGCTTCGAAGACACCAAAACTATTATTGCAACAAGATCTCATCACTGAGTAGCTCTTACTTTCAGAAAACCAGTTTACCACGGACTTTTACCTATAACGTACACGTATTTCTCTAAAGAAAAATTGGAATATACCGAGTTAAAATCTTGCCTCCTAAAACCATAGTCCTTAGGGAGAAGAGGATTTCATTAGTAGCAAAATGTGATTTTACACTTGCAGAAATAGCGCTGACACTGAAAATGCAATTTCAAGTCCGATCTTGAAAATGGAACTCCAGTTTAGAGTAAACTTAAACATGTTTTTAGTCATCTCTTCCTTTGCCCTCCTTACAAGAAAAGCAGTTGTGGCAGGTTCCTGATGGAAAGGTTTATGTTCCTTGAGAGCAGAACCCTTTCTGGGCTCCCCTCTGATTTCTGGGTTCCTGAAAACTGCTATGAAAGTGACTTGCCCGTGATCAGTGCACACGGGGTATTTGTTAAGTGAAGGCCGGTCCGTCTCATGCGCACGGCGGGAACTGGCAAGAGTCCATCGTTGTCCACCACGGCACCTTAGACCGTCCCCGAGCCCTGCGGGGTCGAGAGAGGCTGCTGTGAGTGACCAGGACAAGGGTGAAAGCTGCCCAGAGACCCCCATAAAGCTGTTAGAGCAAATTGTCTGTAGCTGCTGCAAAACAGATTAACTTGGACCATTTTTATCCAGGCCCACGCAATTTAATAAAGTAGAAAACATGCCTCAGAGATGAGGGAAGTCCAACAGGTTCCTTTTTTCTCGAGGAGAGAAATGTCTAGGAGTGTATTCGAAGTAATTTTCCCGATCTGGAAATTAGCTTTTGATTAAAAGTAGGTTTTGGTAGAAGGCAGAAGTGTTCACTAAGAGTTTCGCTGCCAGTTACACACTTTAAGAAATAACCCCCTAGATACTTGCTTGGCAGAGAAAACAGCTTGAATAAACGACAAGTGCTTAACCGGCTCCCACAGAGCTGCCCGGGCAGCGCCCAGGTGGGCAGGGCAGGCCGCGCTTCGGAACTGGCTTAATTTAGCACCTTCCCGCAGGCCTAGCGTGGTCCGCTGTTGGTGGCTTGCGCTTCCGTCGGAGTCATCTTCTGGATTGGCTACATCTAGATCAGGTATAAAACGGCAGGCTTGGACCAGCCATTAACATGCCCTGTAAGGCACGTATTGCCTTTCAGAGTAGATGAAGTCCTACCCCGAATTCTGGCAGGATGCTCTCTGATCGTTTGCTTCTCTGCACCTCACTTCCTCCAGTAATTCTGTTCACACGTACTTCCCTCCTCCTTGAGTCTCTGCACCCCTACAAGTGCCCCTTCCCCCAGCCAGAATAGAATTCTGTTATAGATAATGATCTACTTTTTTTTTTTTTTTT
>NW_012150396.1:6685990-6687878 GCF_000956105.1 Propithecus coquereli | reverse complement strand
AAACTACAATTGTACAACATAGTATAGGGAAAAAATCATAAGTTGGTCGTATAAGACTTCAATAGCCCTAAAAAGAGACAGATTGATTATAATCAATATTTGCATAATCTGTTTTTTGTTTTCCTTCTGTCAATGACTAAATCACGCTTTTTAAAATGACCTTTTTTGGCGTTTTTTAAAAAACGGTCTGAGAATGATGAATTATTAATTTATAATGTGTGCATTGTCCCGGGGAAGCAAGATGGCAGTGATACATTTTTAAGAGCATAACAATTAAAGAAAAAGAAAACCCAGAAGAAATGGGAACTATTGTTTTATCTGAAACGTTCTTTTTAAACTCTGCCAGCGTCACGTAATTGTTTAATATATACTTGTAAAGATTTTTAGGGCTAAAAATGACATCAGTTCAAAGCTGACTCTTATTACCTTCTTCCTGGTGTGAAGACGAACACTTCTCCCCACCTCCTCTTCACCGAGGCAGTGAACAGTCTCTGTTCCAGCCCCCGGATCAGCAAGCCACAAGTTTACCTTCAAGGGGTGAGCGTGCGTTTTCCCAGGTGGTCTGCTCCCCCCACCTGCACGGCTTCCTGCGGCTATGTCCCTCCTTGCAAATGTGCTGAAGACTAGCCCAGGGGTGCCCAGCCTGCAGCCCCGAGCATGTGAGGCGGGCGGCAGGAGTCGCCACCCGGCGCTGATTCTCTGTGCTCTGAAAAGCTTGGACTCCACTGTCTTCTAATGCCTCAAGCGTGGTTGCTTTTCTTCTTCTTTTCTAGGCTTTGAAATATTTTCTGAAAGTCAGATAGCAAAATAACTGTTTCCCATGTAGGCAAAGTCAGGAGTTCCAAAGCAACTGAAATTGGAGTTTTGACGCCTTTTTGCCAGGTAGATTTGAGATGGGTCAAATCCTCTTGCCCACGACCATCTGTTAGAGGCGTGAAGTTTTAGTTTACCTGGAAATTGAACCATACCTTGGCGTCTTGCATTTGGTGTACGTTTTGTGATATCAGAAAGCCTAAGTTCTGGTTCCAGGATGGCACTTAGTTAGCTGTTTGATTGCGAGCAAATCATTTTAATGTATCTGGGTTTAAGCAAACCACTTAGTAATGGGGGGACCATCATTCCTGCCCTGTTTGCCTGTGGGGTTGTTGTGAGAATAAAAACACTGAAAATATTAACGTCTTCATTATGCTGTGAAGCTTTGTAGAAAAGTAATGACGGGAGCATAATTTTAGTCTCTCTTGTGAGAGATTTTATCCCTCACCCACTGGTAGGTTTAGAAACTTAGAATAACTGAATTAAAATAGTTAAGTTATTAGTCGTCATCTCTCTGCCGATAGGGAGCTTGATGCGTTTGTATCTTCTGCACAAGGAATTGGGGCAACGGGATTAATTTCAGAGTCCCTGGTAATTTAAAGAGTAGAAGTTATGGTAGTTGACACATTGACATGTTTGCCTGTGACCTCCACTTTAGACAAAACCTAAAAGTTTAGATTTCTGAAACATTGTTTAAGCATCAAAACGGGGAAAATTCCAAACGCGTCAAAATGAATGCAAGTTTATTTTCCTTAAAAATCCATGGGGTTGTCTTCTTCAGTGAATCTCGAGATTTTTCAAGCTATTTTTCAGTGTCTGCATGCTAATAAAATCTCTGACTCTTTTTCCTGAAGTGTAACAATCATGCCATGCAGCTTGCATGTCTGTTCTGGACCAGTCCCCTTCTCCCTCCGCCCTTCTTCCACCCGCGCTCCTGAATTCACCAGCCCGCTTAAATGTACTTCTGACAGCAATAAAATTGTATAATTAATAATCAAAGCATTCGAATACCAGTGATTTAATCATAAAGTTGTATCCTTTGGTATGGTAAAACAGGTACATGACAGAATTCATT
>NW_012150396.1:6675898-6684185 GCF_000956105.1 Propithecus coquereli | reverse complement strand
CTTGTCTGGGCAAGAGACAGAGTAGAAAATTGAAGACAGCATAGGAGATCACAAAGGTATTTGCTTTATTTATTTAACCTTTCCAGGCTCTGCCCAGCTGGGAATCTGCTTGCAGTTGTGTTAAGCATAGAAAGAAAAGACCAACTTGGAAAGTCAATATGATAGAAAAATTTTTTTAGATGCAATAATTACTTGGTGGTTTTAAAACATAATGTAACTGGGTGATTTAGTTTTCTGAAATATACAGATTTCTAATAAGCAGGTCAGATTTAAATTTCAACAGATTTGAAAACAACTTTTAACTAGATACATTACCTATATTTCTTATTCAATGACATGGATTCATAGATAATTAAATTATGCTAATCAGGTACTTACTGCTGCTGGTTCCAGACAAAACAAGCCTGTGGTCACATTTCTTTTTAATGAAGTCTCTTTTGGGGGCATTACTATTTCAATGTTTATTCGTCATTATGAGTTTTATGTTCACTTAAGGTGATGTTCACCTTGGGTTCGGACATTTTTGTAATGTGAAACTCATGAATTCGTTTCATGTAGATACTTAAACCAATAAACCTAAAATACACGACAGTCCATTATGTTTGATCTAGTTGTGTTTCCATATGTCTTAACTGCTGAGTGAACACAAGCATGTTGGCGGGTTTCTATTAAAGCTGATTTACTTGAATGCACCACTAAGGTAGGATATGGAAATTTCTTCCTTAGTCTGAGATCCGTATCAAATCTACAAGATTCAACAAGAACTACGATAATTATCACTCTGAAATTATGTAGTTCCTATCCTCTGAAACCATCTTTCCTTTGTGAAAATCAAAGCAGCCAAGCGTTTTAAAATCGGTCTAATTCTTGAAAAGTGAAATATGTCGATGTAGTATCTTCTTTAAACAGAGAAGACACTGAGAGAGTAAGATTGCGTTATCAGGAGTGTATCTAGGTGCAGAACCGGAATATTTTGAGGCTATTGGCTGTCAGACAGACTACAGCCCACCCTCCCCGTGAGGAGGTTAGCTCGCCGCTCTGTCGGGGGTGGTAAGGTGGTCACCTGACCGTGAGGAGCATCTCCGCACCTGTCTGTCCTTCACGGACAGAGCTCCGTCCACGAAGGGCACGGTGCCTCCCGGCTGCCCTTAGTGTTAGAACTCGGATTGCGTGAACAGGTTTTCCCTCTTACGTAAATGATGGTTACTATGGCTCGGCCTGCTTTTCTTCTTCATTTTCCAATATAGAAAAGAATTTTAAGTGGTTTCCATTAGTGGCGAGGCTTTGTGATTTTTCTGCTCCAACCCACATTCTTTTCAGATCTAAACGAGTGTGGCCTGAAGCCGCGGCCCTGCAAGCACAGGTGCGTGAACACGCACGGCAGCTACAAGTGCTTCTGCCTCAACGGGCACATGCTCCTGCCGGACGGCTCCTGCTCAGGTATGTCAAGAATCTTAACTGTTGGGAGTGCTCCGGGCTTGCTTTCCGTTGTGCTCTGGCAGCAGGCCTTTGTGACGGTGGCCTCCCGGCCCCGCCTAGACAAGATGTGTGCATGTGCATGTGTGCCTCAGCGGCTGAACATCAAAATAAGAGGTACCTGTTTTAGATATATGAGCATGGGTGCCAATATAAAAATGGATTACGGAATGGTATTTAGAACAAGAATCACGGCCAGGCGCAGTGGCTCATGCCTGTAATCCTAGCACTCTGGGAGGCCGAGGCGGGAGGATCACTTGAGGTCAGGAGTTCGAGACCAGCCTGAGCAAGAGCGAGACCCCTTCTCTACTAAAAAAATAGAAAGAAATTATCTGGACAACTAAAAATATATGTAGAAAAAATTAGCCGGGCACGGTGGCGCATGCCTGTAGTGCCAGCTACTTGGGAGGCTGAGGCAGGAGGATCGCTTGAGCCCAGGAGTTTGAGGTTGCTGTGAGTTAGGCTCCACGACACTCTAGCCTGGGCAACAGAGCCAGACTCTGTCTCAAAAAAAAAAAAAAAAGAACAAGAATCACAAAACTAAGTATATTTCCTAATGTTTTTCTTAACATTTATTCTTTTCTTCTATCTGGGCATAGAAGAACAATTCCAGGTAGAAAAAGAACATTAGTGACTCTTTGGGGACTGGTCATCAGGTCTGTTGAGTGATTTAAAATCATTCATAAATACCTTCTCACTTCGTTTCTATATTTCTTCACAAAAACCTAAAGACTTTTAGATGTTTGTAATAGTCTGAGAATTTTCTAAAAAACTATTTCAAATAGTCCGGGCACAGTGGCTCACACCTGTAATCCTAGCACTCTGGGAAGCCGAGGCGGGCGGATTGTTTGAGCTCAGGAGTGTGAGGTTGCTGTGAGCTAGGCTGACGCCACGGCACTTTACCCGGGCAACAGAGTGAGACTCTGTCTCAAAAAAAAAAAAAGAAAAAAAACTACTTCAAATAAAAAAATAAATGAATATGATATCAGAAAAGTAGCTTTCATGTGTTTCTTTATAAGAAATGCATGTTTCCTACTATCGTTTGGATGTCTTTATAAGATGGGCAATGCCTTAAAATTCTCTGTAGGCTGAACGCTAAATCGAGGTTGTGGTCCTATGATATCTAACAATTAATGACTTAATTTTTATTTTTACTGAATTATCAGTTGATTAGGTTGCATTTTATAAAATAAAAAAAAGTTAGCTGATTTAATTTAGCGTTGCGTAATCACAGCATGGAACTTTTCGTAATGAGGTGAGTGCGTGCTTAGGAGCACGTGGCAGCAACGTGAGGTCCTCTGGCATTGTACAACTCCGTGGGACATCCGTCCTCCCGGGAAACTTCGCAGGTGGTTGAGACAGTTACTTGGATGTTGTAGTTAAGAACAACACCTCGTTTGAGTAATCTGGAAAAACATCTCAATTCTCCAATTTCCTTGGCCACTGGAAAAATGTCGAGATTATCTGTGTGAGATAAAGTTTTATATTTGCCTTTTAATTCTTCAGAAGCATTAGAGGTCTTCCCCAGAGGATGCCAGAGCTGGTTCGTGTCTTTTTTTGTTTGTTTTGTTTTTGTTTTTTTTTTTTTTGAGACAGAGTCTTGCTCTGTTGCCCGGGCTAGAGTGCCGTGGCATCAGCCTAGCTCACAGCAACCTCCACCTCCTGGGCTCAAGCGATCCTCCTGCCTCAGCCTCCCGAGTAGCTGGGACTACAGGCGTGAGCCGCCGCGCCCGGCCTGCTTCATATCTTAATCGTCCTGGGGGGAGGAGGGTCTTTCTGCCCCTCCCTCCGTTTTTTTACTGTCTTCAGAATGTTGGATAATCGAGGCCTCTGTGTCTTCATTGTGGATTCAGCGTCACTGATTTCAACACAAGTGAAAAACACGATTATTTCAGTTGCAGGTTTGGTTTCCTGACTCTGTGAGTCAGCCAGACACTCTCTCCCCAGGTGCCCTGACGTGCGCCATGGCGAACTGCCAGTACGGCTGCGACGCCGCCAAGGGACAGGTTCGCTGCCAGTGCCCGTCTCCTGGCCTGCAGCTGGCGCCTGACGGCAGGACCTGCGTGGGTGAGTCGCACAGTCAGGCAGCTCTGTCGACAGCCTCCGTGGGACAGAGGAAGGAAGCGGGGGGGCGGCGGGGGTGGGGACAAAGGTCAGGGACTCGCACCGGGTAGGCAGCCAGCCTTCGGGAGATGGCAGATGTCTCGGAAGGGGTTGTCTCTCTGCGGACGGACCGTGGGAAAAACGAGGATGGGAGGAAGCGCCGGGCAGAGGGAACCGCGTGGGCGAGGCACTGCCGTTCAAGGGGGAACACGTGCAGGGAAAGAAGAGCTCAGAGTTTCTAGAACACAAGTGGCAGGGAGGAGCGATGGGTGATGATGTGAACAGGTAGGCAGGGCCGGGCCGTGGGTGTCGCGCTGCAGGCGTTGGGTGTCCTGGTACGGTGGGAAGGCAGTGCAGGATTGTGGCTAAGAGTCTGGGCTTCGGTTTCACTCATAAAACTGGCTCCGCCATATGCTAGTTATATAAGCTTACGCAAGAGTCTTCCTTTCTTTGAGCTTGGATCGCCTCGTCTTTAAACGGGAATAAAGCCACGTAGAACGATTGTGGGGCTTGAGTGAGATCCCACATGCAAAGAGCTCAGCCGGGACCTAGCAGGCGGTAGGCGCTGAACGGTGGGGGTGTTTGGTAATTCACAGGTATCTGCTGGGCACTTCCTGTATTCCAGACACTGCGCTGAGTGCTAGGGTGTGCAGGGATGGACAAAGCAAGCACGATTGTCATCCTCACCAAGCCGACGTTCTAATGGGGGAGGCAGAAAAGAAACAAGCACCTGGTAAAATTCCAGACAGTGCTAGGTGTTACCGTGAGTTGCTAAGAGAGAAAAAAACAGAAAAGGTCTATTTTGGAAAATAATGGTCAGAGAAAACCTTAAGTAAGACCGGGACCGTTGGCCGTGTGAAGAACCAGCTGACAGGTGCAAACACTGCAGGATGCCACAGTGGGAGGGAGGCTCACCTGTGTGAGGCCTTTAACGAAAGAAGGGCCCCGTGGCTCCCATCCAGAGAGCGACCATGGGGTGAGGTAGGTGAGGGCTATTTATGGCAGCGCCTGCAAAGACGGGGAGGAAGGGTGGATGTAATTCTAAAGGTGAGTAGAACAGTGGAAAGGTTTTCTGCATAGTAATGATCCAATCGTATGTTTTAGCAAAATCATTTTCACAGTTGGGTTGGGAAGGTTTCGGAGGGGGTCAAACTGGCTGCGAAAAGACCGGTTTGGACGCGCTCGTAACATCAGCAGACGGTGGCTTGGGGTACAGCAGTGACCGGGAGAGAAGGGTAGACAGGTTCCAGTAACGTTTCAGAGGTAGAGTTAACTGGACCTGGTTATTCGGGAGTTAAGGGAGAGAGGATTGTCTGGCATTGCTCATGTCTCTAGCTGAAGCAGCTAGGCAGATGCAGGCACAGTCTGTACTGACACAGCGAGGGGGCGGGACAAGAACAGTCGCTTTAGGAGGATGGGTTGAAATTTGGATATGTGGGATTCACGTGGCCCGTGGGGCCAGCCAGCTGGATGCCGTCTATGACGAGCCACTAGATGCCAAGCAACAGCTGGCAGCCAGGTGTTTAGTTTAAATCCCGCTATGTCTGAACACACCCTCGCTCCTCCTGAGATGCCGTTGACTTGTCTTTCTAGACGTCGACGAATGCGCCACGGGAAGAGCCTCCTGCCCCCGATTCAGGCAGTGCGTCAACACCTTCGGGAGCTACGTCTGCAAGTGCCCCAAAGGCTTCGACCTCACGTACATCGGCGGCAAATACCAGTGTCATGGTAACGAGACCCAACCGTCGCTCTGTGTTGTTGCCTCTCGTTATGTTCCTGAAAGGTCTCTGCACCGTGGTGATGGCTGGGGTGTCGGGGGCAGAGCGGGGCGCAGCGTTAAACTAAGCAAACCCACAGACGTCCAGTTCGACCACGAGGGCTCCCGGATCTACCTGTGCCCTATTTCTCTGTTTACTGTGGATGTTACGTGGACCCTTAAGATTGCCAAAAAATATATATTATTTTTGAGACGGTATATGTTTTTCATGTCGTCGTGTTTATCCCCTAAATAAAACCGTTCTTTCCCCGTTTCCTGCCGCAGACGTAGACGAATGCGCCCTGGGCCGGCACCAATGCAGCCGCTCTGCGCGGTGCTACAACGTGCACGGCGCCTACACGTGCAAATGCAAGGACGGGTACCAGGGCGACGGCCTGAGATGCACGTGTGAGTGACGCTCGTCTCCCGGCTCCAAACCCCGGCGGGAAATACGGGATCTACGCAAAGGCCCCTGCTAGGGAAGCAGAGGAATGAGATTAATCATCAAAGCAGTATAATTTTCATAATAGCGATATTAATCTGTGCTTTCCACCAACGAAAAAATCCCTTGCTCGGGTATTTTAAAAAACTATGTGCTCGGTAACACATTTTAACCTTGAAAGTATTTGACTTTCTCAACTAAAATCTTTCAGTAGCTTCCCTTCACCTAGAAAGAAAGTGTAGAGGGCCCTCCCTGAGAATCTGATTTTGTTGAAATCAGAAGTAAATATTTGTCGTTAGCATTAGATTTTGATGGTGGGATAATCTACAAATATTCTATGTTTTTGTTCCTCTGTTTTATGCCTTCCGACTCTGCCATTAAAAAATCATTCCCAATATTTATTTCCTCTACATTCAGAACTGTTTTGCTTGTATAAGATTTGTATAAGTTTATTTGGTGTAGTAGCTATGTTAGTAGATAAACATGAAAAAAATACCCTTCAAGATGAAAGTTTTACAAACCAAAGGTCATAATTTAGCATACATTTCATGAGACAGTAGACAATTTTTAAAATTTTCTGAGTAAAATATTTACTGAAAACCACAGGGCATAAAATTGTGGGGAGTGTGTCATTCCAGGCAGATTAAATATTGATTCTTTTTGGTGAAGATTATCAAGGAAAAAGATGCCACAGATGATCTTTGCAACCTCTGCAATTGTTTTTTTAAAATAGCAATTGTGTAAATTAGTAAGGGGCACAAAAACCAACTATAAAACAATATATAAAACATTTAAACTTTTTTTGAGTTGGATTTATATGAAGTGTAGATGAAAAAAGTTTTAGTCTTTAGATAATTCTAAGCATTTTATAATATATGGCATAGGGACACAAGATAGACTCTATACGTTTCTTATATTTTAAAAAACTTAGAATGTCTCTGCATTTTAAAAAATCTCATTGACTGCTATTTCCATTCTCTAAATATCCAAAACTTTTCTGTGTTGCAACTAATATATTCATCATACAAACACTAGTATATTTTTGCATACATCCAGAGAAGTATATTCGTATATGTGAATGTATGAGTATCTATGTGCATATCATATATATACACACGTATTTGTTATTTGGATGACTTATACATCATGACTTACACTATGGAATATTCTAAATGTGAACAGTAAGGCTAGTTGGCATGAGACGTTTTCATGTGCCTGTTTTTCAAAGTGAGGTGTTTCACTGTTTGGGGAGAGATGGTCACACGCTAATTTAAATCTTTGACTTTTTCAGATATCCCAAAAGTCATGATCGAACCTTCAGGTCCAGTTCATGTACCAAAGGGAAACGGTACCATTTTAAACGGGGACGGAGGACATAACAATCGGATTCCTGACGTTGGGAGTACCAGGGGGCCGCTGAGGACACCGTATACTCCCGCCGTCGTTACCGACAGACCCACCCCCAAGCCAGCACCCTCGCCCACTCCACCGCCGCCGCCGCCCCTGCCGACAGAGCTCGGGACACCTCCGCCAGCAGCGACCCCAGAAAGGCCGAGCGCCAGACCGACAACTCCAACTCCGGCTCCGGCTGCCAGCCCGTCTCCCCGAGGGGCGACAGTTGACAACAGGGTTCAGACGGATCCCCCGAAACCCAGAGGAGATGTGTTCAGTAAGTCACATAGATGTCAGCACATGTTTAACAGGCTCTTAGCGATGGCATTTCAACCGCAGGCTACGCCTCGGGTAAGAATCAAACTCATAAAAAGAATTAGACACGTACCCTATCGACATACTACGAAGAGCAGGGTGAAGTGTCGGCCTAACCGGGCAAGTAGGAGAGAATGTTGTAGAAAGGGGAGGAAGATCACAAAGCAACATGGAGGATCACAGCTCCCACCCGGCGTAGCCATCTCCTGGCATAGCTGGATGTGCTTGAAAACTCTCAGAGACGGAAACTTCCTGTATCCCACAGCATCTTACTTTGGCTGTGACCGTTTGCTCACGCAGTCGGTGAACATTTCGGGGTGCTTTTGGGGTGTCAGGCAGGCCTTGTGTCAGCCACTGGGTTTACAGAGATAGAACAGCAAAGGTCGCAGTCTGGTGGGAAAGACGGTCCCCCAGGAGCTAGCGGTGGAGCCATGTTGGTAAGAGATGCGTGTAGGACACCGTGTGAGCGAGGAGAAGGGGGTTGAGTCAGCCCGTGGGTAGGGAACGTTCCGGAAGGGCTGCCCGAGTGGAATGGGGCAAAGGTGGTGAGAAAAGGGAGGCGTCATAGTTAACGGGGACAGCACAGCTCCCGGAATACACTGGAAGGTCACGTCAGGGAGGGACGAGAGAAGCCAGCCCAGTACTGGCTGGACACTGATGAGTGTATCTAGACTGGGGCTAGACTAGGTGTAAGACGCCCAGATTTGGCCGGGCGCGGTGGCTCACGCCTGTAATCCCAGCACTCTGGGGGACCGAGGTGGGAGGATTCCTGAAGATCAGGAGTTCGAGATCAGCCTGAGCAA
>NW_012150396.1:6653662-6675053 GCF_000956105.1 Propithecus coquereli | reverse complement strand
TGAGCCACCGCGCCCGGCCCAAAACTCTGTAATTTTTTACCAGGTGAAAAGAATACTGACATTTGTAATTTTTTCCAGGAGAAAGTTAAAGCTGCTTTTTGTATGTGACTCTCAGTTAAATTTTTTCTTCTGAGTCATGGTCCATTTAAGGAGAGATTAAGATTCTCTAATTCTGATGTAGTGCTATATGTTCTGGGTAATCAGTGTAATTTTTAGGGGAATTAGATGGCACCTCTCAAAATATTGTATATGTGCATAATCGTTTATTTCTTGAAATTCACATTTTTGTAATTTCTCCTCTTTCCCTCTCTGCTTCTGCTTTCTTTCTCGACTATTTTTTTGATCTCTTCATGATCATACAGTGGGATTTTTATTCATACTTAAGTAAACATGGTATTTACATTATTCTGCCACCTTAAGTCATAAAAATCTGGCTATTTAATGTCAAAAGGCATTCTCACATAGATCACATCCTTCTAAGTATTCCTTATGATGCTTTTTCTTTTTAAAAAGTTTGTCTTTATTACCATTGTTTCTGTCCATACCAACATGTACATGAATTAAAAATAGCATTGCAGTTCACCAATAAAATTCAGCGGAATAAAATTGAGGAAATATGGAGTTTCAGGGGCGCTTGAGAGCAATTCAGAGAGAGTGTGATCTTAAAGACCTGCCCGGGGAAAGGGTTGCTTTTATCCTGTGCCAGGGGTATTGCCTGCCAGAGATAGCACTGCTGCCCCTAGACGCTCCTGCCAACCATTACATTCCACCCCCTTCGTCTTCAGCAATAGCTGCTGGTTAAGTTTAGCACATGTGAGAATGTTTTAAATACTTCTTAGCTCTCTGTCTTACGGTTATAGCGTATATTCTAAATAGGGGAAGGGTTCTCAGCTTTTATTTCAGGACAAGTAACTGGTGTCTATTCACTGTGAAAACAGAAAGGAACCTTAGCACTATTTCAGTCCCCCGGCATTTATTTCTACACTGAGTATTTTCTTCACTCCTGGCATAATAACTTCCGAAGCCATCCTTCTGCTCTCCACAGATCTGAGAATAGAGTTTGGCTCCCCTCATTTCATGAATTTTCAGGCGATGTTCATGATGGCCACAATTTGGCAGCCTCCTCCAAATAGCCCCAGACTTAAATTGTGTTTGTCTTGACGTCGAAAGATATTTTTAAAGATTTTATTTTTAATTGACAAATAATAAGTATATATGTCTGTGGGTATGAAAGGTTTTTTTTTAATGGAAGAGGTTGTGAAACAGAGCTTTTCTTTATATTGTGACTGTGTCGAGCCCCCCGAAAAAAGACTATAAAGATGTTCTAAAAGAAAATCGAGGAGGAAAAAAATTATAAGAATATATCTTCAGCCCAGACTTCTCCCCAAACTCTAGACTTGTGTATCAACTGCCAGTTTACCCTTTCCAGCTGGGTGAAAATGGGTATCTCGAACCCAACATGTCCAGAATTGTCCCTCCTCTGCCCCTCAGGTTTTTCCACCCCAGGTGGTGGTACCTTCATCACCGGTTGCTAAGGCCAAATAATGCGGAGTCATCCTAGATTACTTCCTCTATACCTGCGTGCACTCTGTAAGGACATCCTGTTAGCCCTACCTGCTAATTATATCTAAAGTGTGACCACTTCTCAACACCCCCGGCTACCACCATGGCCCAGGTTCTCTCTCCCCTAAAGCTACAGGTCTAAAATCCTGTATCCAGATGACTTGTGGAAGACAGCAGTTTTTTCAGATTTTAGAAAAGAAAGAGTGTGCACATGCGGTATATTACCCCCTGAAGCAGTGAAACATGTTGACGTTTCTACAGCGAAATGTATCAGTGCTAACGAAAAGGGAAACACCAGAGATACTATCTCACCACATATATTTCCCAGCTCCTGAAATTAGTTCAAATAATTTTTACTTTATGCTTTTATCTAAAAGTCGGCCTGGGCCGGGCGCCGTGGCTCACGCCTGTAATCCTAGCTCTCTGGGAGGCCGAGGCGGGCGGATTGTTTGAGCTCAGGAGTTCGAGACCAGCCTGAGCAAGAGCGAGACCCCGTCTCTACTAAAAATAGAAAGAAATTAATTGGACAACTAAAAAAATATATAGAAAAAATTAGCCGGGCATGGTGGCACGTGCCTGTAGTCCCAGCTACTCGGGAGGCTGAGGCAGGAGGATTGCTTGAGCCCAGGAGTTTGAGGTTGCTGTGAGCAAGGATGACGCCACGGCACTCACTCTAGCCGGGGCAACACAGTGAGACTCTGTCTGAAAAAAAAAAAAAAAAAAAAAGTCGGCCTGTGTGAAGGTGCACACATTTTTTAATGCAAGAAGATTTAAGAAACAACCTCTTAAAACGATGTTTCCTGTAGGTATAAGCAAAGAACCGTGGACGGGGGAATTTTTGTTCATTTACTACTTCTGCAAAAGAAAGGAGTGCAAAGCAGCACAACAGTTACACAAACTTCCAGTAATGGGTTGGATATAATAGTTATAAATAGCCTTTTGGTATTCTAATTTGGGGCCTAAAACCTTGTCTCTAAATCAGCATTAATTAATTATCCAAGTGCGACATCCTTATGAGGTCTCTGTTAAATCATCCCAGTTCTATACAGCATCTCTAATGGTGACTGTCATTGGTAACAGTCATTTATTTGCTACAGCAATAATTCCTTAGGAGGGGGCAGACTGATAGAACCCCACTCTCCCCAGCAGGAGAGTGAGCTGTGTGTTTTGAAAATGTTCCCCAGGGGATTCTGATTCTCGATCATGTTCATTTTACCTTGGACATACTGGTTTTTAAAAATTCATTGAAGGTTTTATTAACGTCTATTTTTAGCCTTTCAAATTTTTCTTTACAATCGAGTGTGTCAGATATGTCTAATTTTAGCTAGGAAATTCAGATTACCTCAAGGAATATAATATAACCTGGAGCAAGAAACAGACTTTTTCCCCCCAAAGTGTTGTCAGAAGTCCATCTGAACCAAAATGACCTAGAATGTTTATTTAAAATGTAGATTCCTGATCCCTACGGCACAGGTGCTAAATCAGACATTCTAGGGAGAGTACTTCTCACTTTTTAATGTATGTATTACACACATCGCAAGGGGACTGCATTGAAATGCAGACTCTGATTCAGTGGGTCCGGGTTAGGACCTGGGACTCTGCGGTTCTAACCTGTCCCCAGGTGACGCCGCTGGTCTGCAGCCCGGGCTGTGGGTAGCAGAGATCGCTAAACCTCCAACCTAGCAGAGCCAGGTTCTGGGCGGAGACAGAACTATCCAAGTGTAGGATGTTTAAAGCTTTGCTATGTTATGCCTGGGCATGTGTCCACCTGAGTCATTTAGACTAAAGAGGAAAGGCGTTAATAGAAGCAAGATCATAGAATATAACGTCATTAATGTGTATCCGGGGCTCTTACGAGCGGCCATATCAGAGAACCAGCTTCACCGTCGCTGTGTTATTGTGGAACACGAGGATGTGTTGAAATTCCGGGTACCAGGAGGTAAGAGGAAAACTGTTTCCTTTTTACCCATCGCTGCTCTATTGCGTGCTGCCCTGAGGGTTTCCCCTCATTTCCCTTCCACGGATTTTACGGTCTGTGGCTAGTTCGATCCCACGGTTCTCAGTCATGGAAATGTCATGGGCTCTTTTTCTGATTCTCTGTGGCGATGAGTAGAAAGATTGTTTCTGCTGAGAGGTGAAAAGGTCTTCAAACTAGTTTGCTTTCTAATAAACACTGCGGCCCCCAGAGACCCCTAGCAAATGGCTGGCATCTCCCCGAAGGTTACATTTCTGCTGGTGTTTTGAGGCGTGAGTTGTCTCTGCTTACGGGTCAGGGTCTGGTGCTGTGAGTTCTGAAAGTTTTCAAGGTTTCTGATTTATATTTTAGTTGGATCCTATGGCGGCTAGTAAAGAAAAGATAGTTCTCTCTAGAAAGTATGAATTGAGTTCTTGCTGAATGTGAGCAAAGTCAGAAGTCAGATTTTTTTTTTAAAGTTACACACACATTTATTTGTATAGTTATAATGAAAAGTATTGTGCTCACAGCCACCCCATGATTTGAGGCATGTTACTAATTGCTGTGCCTTTGTTTTCTCTTCTGTAAGTCAGAGATAATAATAATGTCTTCCTCATTTGGGTTATTGTGAGAGTTGGATGGGAGGGTGCCTGTAAAACTCTTACCAGAGAGCTTGGTACATAATTGTAACTTAATACATATTAGTTATTACTAATACTGTTGATGATGTTGTGATCCGTTTATATAGTAGCGATAGCATTTCCTACTTAATTCCTAAAAAGACAGCCCTATTTCGTGTTCTAGTTCTGAGTTTATATTTTTCTGATGCTTTTCCATACGATCCACTATAATTTTAGTGTTATTTTTAGCTCCCTAGATCCTTTTGAAACAAATTGATTTGCAAGTGCAAACTATTATGTGAGCAGAGAAAATGAAAAGAGAAACTTGCTACTTTATATATTCTTTGCTTATCACCAAATAATTGGAATATTGTTTTTCATTTAGGTGTTTATAGTGCAAGGTTAAACAATAGTGATTTAAAAATAGAAACAGTACCACCTTAACTTCTTTACGGTGAAAATAATGACCACAGCCTTTTTCCGAGATGAATCTGTCTAGATGAGAAACTTATATGGTAGGTCTGATGAATGTCAGAAATGAAAGCTTCCTTTCTTCCTTGAAGTAGGTGCTTTTGGCCCGAGTGCTCTGACCCCAGCCCTACAGCAGACGGGTTTCTGCTCCTCCCCAGAAGGTACCTTCAGCCCAAACAGTCCTTGCTGAAAAGTCTACGTACCACCTGCATTTTGGTGCGCAGGACTCAGTCCTGGCAGAGCCTAACTCTCGTAGTTCCCTTTGGCTTAAAAGAGGGAAGGAGAACAAAACCCATCAAATGCTCTCTTGATGGGGAAAATTTGTATTACAATCCTAATGGTCAGGGGCTGCAAACTAGCACAACCTCTATGCAGAACAGTCTGAAGATACCTCAAAGAACTGAAAGTAGACCCACCATTTGATCCAGCAATCCCACTACGGGGTTTGCACCCAAAGGAAAATAAGTCATTTTATCAAAAAGACCTCTGCACTGGCATGTTTATTGCAGCACAATTCACAATTGCCGGGATGTGGAATCAACCCAGATGCCCATCAGTTCGTGAGTGGATTCAGAGATGTGGTACCTGTATACCATGGAATATTACTTAACGGTGAAGAAGGATGACTTTTAATGCCTTTTGTAACAATTTGGATGGAACTAGAGACCATTGTCCTAAGTGAAGTGTCTAAAGAATGGAAAAACAAACACCACATGTACTCACTATTAAATTGGAACTAACTGCTGAGCGCACATGTGCACAGAGGGAAGTAAAGTGGAACAGAAATCAAGCAGGGAGGAGTGGGGAGGAGGGGATGGGCAAAAACCCACCTAATGAGTATAACGTACACTATCTGGGTGGTAGGCACACTTATAACCATGACTCAAGCGTTATAAAAGCAATACATGTAACCAAAAATATTTGTACCCCCATAATACTTTGAAATAAAAAAAAAACCCTAATGGTCATGCTTAAAAAAAAAACACACATCATTTAGATACTCTATTCTCCTGGGATTTCTCCAGGCAGTGCCTGTGAGTTGTTCTGAAACTTTATTAAAGGTACAAACAATACATAAAGGAGAAATAAGTGTGTCACAGAAATGGGACTCATTACTGAGTAGCTGTGTCTGTGTTCCATCTTTCACCAGAAAGTTAATTTTTTCTAGTTTTGCTCTTTACTCTCAGCCCATAGGTGTCTTATGAACTTTATAGATTCTTCCCAGGGGATGGAAGCTTTGGCAAAGTCTTATTTCTGTGGAGCCCAGAAACCTTTCTCTTTTCACTGGGAATCAATAAATGTCTTGCCACCAGCAAGAGCCTTCAGAATATTAGCATAATTACGTACGTACCATTCTCCTCAACGCACTAAACCTCCAAGTATAGAGAGAATCTGAGACAGTGCTGTCTTCCGTGTTTCAGTCCAACAACAAATGCCAGGATTGGGCTGGAGAATGTCATGGGAACCCCCTTAGAACAGAAAGAGAATTTGCAAATCTACCCGTAATAATGACACTTACATTTTGCTATAGTTACTCTTTGCAGGAAGGTTGGCAGTGGCACAGGTGCGTGTGATAATATTTACATACATTTCTCTTTGCTTCCTCTTCATGTTGTCTGGGTGAAAATACACAGCTGACTGTTTGGGCAACCTCATTTATGAACACAGGTTATATATGAACATTACCACACCCCCAGGGAAAATGTATTTAGTAGAAAGAGCTGGGCCAGCATTTCTGACGAGAAGTTTCCGGTCTGTTTTCGTGGCTAGTTCCTCCACCGGCTCTAGGGCCCCACAGCTGGTATGAACAGCGCCGTCGTCCTCAGCCCGGGCAACGCGCTTCGTCCGCCGTCCGCCTGCTTCCCTACCCGTCGTACTTCTTTTAGCTCGTGCCGAAGGCTGTAAGAAGCAGTGGGCAAGGAATGCTTTTCAGTGGGTGAAACATTGACCAATGATGGAAGAATGGGGGGGAAATTTTCTAGAAGTGTATGAACATTCTTTAATTTACGTTACTTTTAGTCGTAACTGCCGTAGGACACCCACCCTCAGCTTCCTCTAGTCCATCCCGCAGGCTACAGCCAGGATGGCGGTGTTAACGTGCAAACCTTACCTGGCTTTGGTTTTCATGTGCATAGTTGAGATGATACGATAACATCACTTGAGTGATTCTCCCCACTGCTTGCTGCACTTTATGTTTTCACGGAAACTGTAAAATATACCAAGGAGTGGGGAGTGTTCCTTCTCTAGACACTGCAGCGGGCTACTCCAGGCCATCCACACTGGTGCGTTCAGGGAGGAGAATGAGTTAAACGATTTGGTGCCGTTGCAGAGTAGAGCACACAAAATCGCAAGAACTGATAGCTGCCGAGCATTTCAGGTCTCTAAATTCCTTGGAATGTTTCCCAGCGAATTGCGGGGAAGGCGTGCCCTGCTTATCTGCGGCTGAGTTAAATAGTTCATGGAAACCAAGTGCCGAGAATATTAACGGCAGGCGTCTGACCCTTTGCAGGCTGCTAGATGAGCGATGCTTCGGGTTGCTGTTTTTCAGATGCAGGCTCTCATCCCTTCCTCTCTCTTCAGACTCATCCCTCCATGCTTTCTCCGTTTCTCAACATCCTCCAGCCGCTGTGAACTCCTCTCTCTGAAAGCTCCTCGCACTGTCTCTGTAGCTGCTGCTTGAAACCCTCCCTCTTCCCCGACCCCAGCACTATGCTTTTTCCTTGCGGAGTTTCACATCCTCCCCTCTCAGTTCCAAGGGGGCTTCCTCAAAGAGGAGCTCCTTGGTCTCCCTGTGCCGGGCAGCCGTTGCGTGATCCTCCCCGTTTACGTTGAGACTCCGTTTGCCATTTGACAGTTCTTCCTCTGGGGAAAGAAAAGGGGGACTTGGAACATCGTCATAATGCCTTTCAACTATAGCAGTGCAGGAGCTGAGCCTGGTCCATTTCAGAGATAATTTGTGCAAGTTACAACAAGAGAAGGAAATAAAAGCATGATTGTTCCATAGAGTTTTGTGACTTTCTCTCATGAGAAATGGAGCGTGCTTGTCTACAACTTTGTAATATTTCTAGTAAATAATAGAGGCGTGTCCCTTCTCAGAGCCGCAAATGAGGACAGAAAAGCTGGGACTGGACGTCATTGCTGTCAGTCAGTCCTCTGGGGTATACAAGAGGGAGGGTCCCCAGAACAGGTGTCTCCTCCTCCTCCATCCTCGCCCCGCTGGGTGTGTGTGAGCGTGTGTCATGGGAGGCAAACGGGTCTTCACTGTTTTCACTTTTGAAACAGAAATGGAAAAATTTCAGAAGTAGTAAGCTAAAACAATTAGTGCAAATATTATGGGATTTTTACTTAATCAAAAAAATTCTTGCTAAACATCATAGGAACATCATAGAAAAAAGAACCTCTTTGACTGATGTCTGTCTCGTGGTATGCTACGTCTTCTACTCCCTGCTTATGAAAATAGCGCCACTTAATTGAAGTTCTGGCAAAGAGAAGGGAGTATCCCTGGCCTTTGGCCAAGAATTTCCCTCACCACCGTCAACATTCCGGCACGTTCCCCCACCCCGAGCCCAGTTCCTCTCCATGATGTCTCCCTTTCTAGCCCTTATCAAAATTTAGAATCATAATGTTCCTTTAGCTCCATGTCGAATGTCTGCTTCTCCCGTTAGAATCCAAGTTGGGTAAGATCCAAGTTCTCCTTGGCCCACCCTGTGTCCTCGGAGCGCCCACCACAGTACTTGGCATCTGTTTGGCAATCGGATATACATCGAATGAATAAATAAATGATTTAAGTGAACCGATTATTTTTTAAAGTGGATCTGTCAGCCCTGTCCCACTTGTGTCCTCTGAGGAAGAGTGTTGACAAAGTACACGGGTTTCCGACGGGGTCTTTGCGTTCACTCGGTAAACACTTCCTGAGTGCCTGTCACGGGGTCAAGCCCCGGGAATGCCACCTGGACGAGACGAGATCGATGTCCTCCAGGACCTCAGAGACTAGCAGAGGGACAGACACACACGTGTGTGGATAACTGCAGTGCTTCTCGAAAGCGTGTGTCACGGGGGCGTGCAAACACGAGCTGTTGAGTTTGGTTCCGCCTGGGGCCCGAAAGTCTCCGCAGAGGCAGCGGTATTTATGCTGGGCCCTGCGGGACGAGGGGGAGAGTGGCAGGTTCATTAGCAGGACAGAGGGTGTCAGGTGGGAGACACGAATGGCATGTTTGGACAGCGCTGTGTATTTTGGCGGGGTGGATTGTAAATGCTGCACCAAGAAGTTTGGATCTGATCAGAAAGGAGCCGGGGAACCCACTTAAGCGAGGCAGGCCACGGTAGGAAGTGTGCGTTAGAGCGCGTCTACACTGCAGAGCTCTCTGGAGGGGAATAGCTGCGGCAGTTAGAAAGTCAAACCACTCGCTGCTATCATAGGGATCGTCCATTCAAACAGCCTTAATTTAACGATCATAACAAGGTGTGTTCATAGAGATGAATTTTAGAATTTCCTAGAGATGAACATTTTGCCAGAAATTTGGTAGCTCTTTTAAAATGTATATTGCAGATGAAGACTTTTAAATTATTTTTATGTCGAAGTTTAGAAAATCTTGCAAATCATTGTTTAAAAGTTGTATCCAGATAAATGTTACAGCGTAAATCCCCGCAGAGCAGACTTCTCGAGTCTTTATGGGAAGTGTAATTAAATGTTAGATTCTTCCAGACCGGTGAAATGCCCAGGTCTTGTCCGCCTTCCCCTGTTAAAGGTACTGCCTCCGCTTCTCATGAAAAAACAAACCAAAACCTTTCTCTTGCAGTTCCGCGGCAGCCTTCAAATGATCTGCTTGAAATGTTCGAAATAGAAAGAGGAGTCAGTGCAGAAGAAGAAGCAAAGGACGATCCAGGTGGGTACTTTTCGCGCCGTCACGATGACATTTTGTCGTCTCCCTGTTTCATGAAAATAACTTCTACATTGTGGATGGTGCGCCATCATTTGGGAAAATTATACACCTTTTTTTTTTTTTTGCAACGGAGTCTCACTCTGTTGTCCGGGCTAGAGTGAGTGCCGTGGTGTCATCCTAGCTCACAGCAACCTCAGACTCCTGGGCTCAAGCGATCCTCCTGCCTCAGCCTCCCGGGTAGCTGGGACTACGGCATGCGCCACCATGCCCGGCTAATTTTTTCTATATATTTTTAGTTGTCCAGATAATTTCTTTCTATTTTTTAGTAGAGACGGGGTCTCGCTCTTGCTCAGGCTGGTCTTGAACTCCTGACCTTGAGCGATCCATCCACCTCAGCCTCCCAGAGTGCTACGATTACAGGTGTGAGCTACCACGCCTGCCCTAAACCTTTTTTTTTAAACAACTCAATTTCCTCTCTACTTAAATCAGTTGAGCAAAAATAACTGTGAACCATCATTTTCTTTGTACAAAATATATTCAAGTCGTATTTAAACGGTGAGAAGGAAATCACGTCGTCTAAGTGATGATGTAACAAGGTCATGATTTGGCAACACTCGTGCGTTCTGTTTTTACAGACGAGGACACGTGCACGATTGTGCTGAGAAGAATAATGCAATTTCCTTTCGATCTCGTGGAGAGAAGTTCTGGTGTGTGGCTGGGAGAGAACGCTCGTTACACGAGTGCCCCGAGTTCACAAACTGACGTGTTGCCGTTTGCTGTCAGTGACCTGCTCACCTTTCTGCTCATTTCCTTCCAGGTGTCCTGATACACAGCTGTAATTTCGACAGCGGACTTTGCGGATGGATCAGGGAAAAGGACAGCGACTCACACTGGGAACCAGTCAGGGACCCGGCAGGTAAAGCCGTTTCGTCTGACTTTTGCTGGTGCACATTCGGTCTGGTCCTGTCTGAAGACCCTAGTCCTGCTGACCAAGTGCACTGTGACACATGTCTGTGTTCACTTAGCAGAGACGGTCAGAAAAGATCACCGGCATTTATATTCCGTTTTCTTTAAGTGAGCTAAATTTGTTCGCTCTCCATTAGTATTAAATTATGGGAGACAGGTAGTTAATTAAAAGGCCAGTGAATTTGTCTCAACAAGGCTTGGTAAGCAAAATATTTAGGTTTATTCTTGCATATAGATTTCAGGTTATTTTTAGTGCCCCATTATTAGGAATAAAAAAAGTAATATTGTGGGAGGTGGTCTCTGATCGGTTTTTCAATGATGTCCCTTTTTTTTTTTTTTCAAGATTTGAAAGATAGGAGGTGATGATAGAACTCCTGTGAAGCTGTGATTATCTAAGAAAAATTTCACTCTAACTTGGATGCTGGATAACACAGTTATAAATTGCCACCGCTTATGCCATAAGAGAAGGTTATGAGAAAGGTGGGGGTGAGAAGTAGGACCCGTGGCTGGAAACTACAGGGGGATTCATTTTGGCTCACTTACAGAGAGAACTTTCTAGAAGAACCGTCTCAAAAGAGAACAGGCTGACGTGGAAGGGGTGAGCTCTCTGTTGGAGGAAGCATTTGGGTGACATAGGGCAAATGTCATTAAAGAATTTTGAGCATCAGATAAGGGCTGGATTAGAAAACCTCTTAACCCAGCTCTTAGAGCCCCCGATTCAGAACAGAACGCCCACGGAATCCCAGGGAAATTGGCGAGCAGTGTTCTAGCTTGGAAAAAAAGAAGGAGACTGAGAGATGACAGAGAGTTGGGAGAAAGTGGTAGGAATGCCCGGCATACGTCAGGAGGGAACTGCAGGATATATTTCTAGAATATGGTGGGGAATTTTAACCATTTTCTGATGAGAAATACTAATAAAGCTTGCCTTTTCATGCCTATTTTTCTTGTAGGAAGTTCAGGTGTGTGTATGTGTGCGTATCACGTAAAGGCCAGAGAAGAATATAAGTAATTTAATAAATTCTGTGTGTTATTCCAACTAGCAAGCTAATTGTTTACTTCTTTCTATCTAGATTATACCATTTGTAAAAATATGTATTTGGATGTCCAGTCATGACTGATGTTAACGGTGTGCAGTTCTTATCCAAGATCCAGATTTGCGAATGTTCCTATATGCTAATATTTCTAAGAAAACCCTCAGTTAAGTAAACTTAACAACCTTGAGAAGCAGCTGCAAAGAGATTGCATTCGCTAACTGCCCCTCCTGGGGCTGCTGGGTCTTGTTTACCACGTTTGGTTTTGAACGTCATTGTAAGATGTGTAATGAATACCTTCCTCTAAGTTAGAAGTGGAAAATCGTGCTACCAACAGACGTGGGGGTGTGCTGCGGGCAGGCAGTGTGGCCCTGAGGACACACCCTTCTGCTGTGAATGTCAAGGCTAGACCTGAGACCCTTTTTCTGGAACCCTGATCTCTGGAGAACAAGGGTTAAAGGCAACTCTGACTCAGCACTCTGCTGCTGATAGCTATGAGGAATTTATTTAAATATGTACCAAGCATGCCAGCATGTACATGCAGATCTGTCTCTAGACCTGCGAGAGCCCCACGGGGACTCGGTGGAGGAAGAGACACTTCCAACCCTAACCCTAACCCTAACCCTAAGAAGAGACTCTACCAATAATAGGACACCCCAAATCTTAACTATGTCTTATGTAAATTAAGCATAAGAAGGAGGCGATGGCTTATCTCTCAACTGAAAAACGAATGGGGCTCCTACCAAAATACACACATAGGCTCAGCATTCTGACCATGTTTTCCCTATGGAAAAATCAGTGTTGAAACATAGAATGTGTTTTCCAGTTGGCCGAGATAAAACAGCCTGAGAGAGGAATGTCATTCGTACATGGATCGAGTTTCAAAATACCACTTACAGCTTTCTCTTGAGAAGCAGCATTTTTCACTTCACTGCTGCTAGAAGTTTCTTTTTCAATTGCAGTTTCCCTAACGACAGAGGGAAGCAAACTCTGTAGCCCCAGGGCTTTGGGGAGATCGTCAAAGTGATGAGTCTAAAGTGAAAGCTTTTATTAACATTTTGTGTTCATGTATATACAGTAGAATATATTTATGAAGTAAACATGTAGATTTGTTTTAATATAAAAATGTTTTAAATGACTTACCGCCAAATAAAACTGATACTCCGGGAAGATGCGGAGTTTTCCAGAACACCTTTGTATCTTCCTGGGGTCAGGTTTACACCAGTGTGAGGTATAGCAAAGACCCTTCTGTAGTTAGAAATTTTAAAAAAGTGAGGGGAAGAGAGAACAAATAGATATAGCACCCTTTATATCGCCATGTGCTTTAGTGCACAGAGGTTAATTAGCCACATAGAAAATTCTTCCTGGAAATTTAGGGTCAGTTCTTCCAAACCACCCAGATGGCCTGGCAGGGGGTGTTGGACAAGATAATCATGAACTGGTGAGACTCAGAAGGTGCTGGATGAATGTGTGTGTGTGTGTGTGTGTGTGTGTGTGTGACCATATTCCACTGGAGACACTCTGTGTTTGGATCACTGAGTATTGTGTGTCTTTGGCATGACTTCTCTCTGTGAGCACAGTGAGTCTGTGTTTTCTGTAAACAAAATCCATAGAATTTAAAACAGGTATAGGCCGGGCGCGGTGGCTCACGCCTGTCATCCTAGCACTCTGGGAGGCCGAGGCCGGCGGATCGTTTGAGCTCAGGAGTTCGAGACCAGCCTGAGCAAGAGCGAGACCCCGTCTCTACCAAAAATAGAAAGAAATTAGCTGGACGACTAAAAATATGTAGAAAAAAAAAATTGGCCGGGCATGGTGGCGCGTGCCTGTAGTCCCAGCTACTCGGGAGGCTGAGGCAGGAGGATCGCTTGAGCCCAGGAGTTTGAGGTTGCTGTGAGCTAGGCTGACGCCACGGCACTCTAGCCAGGGCAACAGAGCGAGACTCTGTCTCAATCAATCAATCAGTCAGGCATAGAAATAAGTCATGTTTTTCTCCTTCAAAAATCCGGAAGTCTTCACAAACAGAACACCGAGGCCCCTGCCGTGCTGTCCCGCCTTCCCGTTGCAGGCGGACAGTACCTGACCGTCTCGGCTGCCAAAGCCCCGGGGGGAAGAGCCGCGCGCCTGGTGCTACCCCTCGGCCACCTGCTGCGCTCGGGGGACCTGTGCCTGTCCTTCAGGCACCGGGTGACCGGGCCGCACGCCGGCACGCTGCAGGTGTCCGTGCGGAGACACGGGGCCCACGGCGCGGCCCTGTGGGGGCGAAGCGGCGGCCGCGGCTGGAGGCAGACGCAGCTCACCCTGCGAGGGCCCGAGGCCAAGAGCGTGAGTAGCTCCCGCGGGGGGAGTCTGGGGTCTGCGTGCGAAGAGCTGGCTGTGGAGCCAGGCTCAGACCACAGGCTGTGGTGATCCTGGGCAGGTGACCCCGTGCGGTGTCTCCCTCTGAAATCCGTTCCTGCTGCTTCTTCCCTCTTCACTGCAGCCTGTGACCCCCTCCTCCCGACCCTGGTGAAAACCACTCTTCTTAATGAAAAAGCGTTTAGGGCTGGAACCAGGTTAATCCACAGTTCGAAGGGCAGGGCGGTGGGCTCACCTGTGCCTGCTTTTCCTTTCCTTGAATTCCTGCACTTCAGCTCTCACCACCACAGATTTCCCTGGGGATGGTTCTTTTCTCTCTTCTGAGACGTTTCTTTAAAGCTCGGTTAGGTTTTTCTTTGCCCCAGAGATCTTAGTTCAGCAGCCCCGGGTGGGAACCTCGGACCACAATTGGAAAGCGCTGTTGCATTCTGGACAGGATGTCGGAAGTGCGTTGATCGAATATATAAATTAGATCTTAAGCAATCAAGGCATAGGTAGCAACAAGACGTTGAACGACATCCCACCAAAATAATGAATGCGTTTGGGAAAATGTCTTCTTTATGTTGCTGCTCATAAAACTTGCTGTTAGGAGATTCTGCCTCTTTGTAAGTTTCTAGAAACTATTGTAGAAAGAAAAGATAGATTCCATTAATACAGCTTTTATTAGGGTACTTGCATTTTGTTTAATTCTTTGATATTATTCCTTAAAGTTTTTCTCAGTATTTACATCGTTTGGAGAAATAAAACAAGATAATTGTTTCAAATCAAAGCATCGAAAGGTCTCTCCTGTTTTAAAAGGACCAAGGATGCTCTATAGAAGATAAAATACAAGAATAGTGAACATTTTGGGTTTTGCACAGGTATAAACAACAGTGGGATTGGATTATGGCATTCGATTCTGTTCCATTTTCGGCAGTAAAACTGTATTAACCGAATGGAAGAACTAGGACACATCTAAGACAGGCTGCGCGAACGTGATCTTTCAGATCTCTTAATAGCGGTGCCTTTGTATTCTGTCACACTCTTCCTCCCGCCCTGGCAATCCCTGACAAAAGGGCTCACTCCGTAAACATTCCTGGGGTGACTTAGTCCGCAGTTAAAGTGGCTTCTCAAAGAGTGACTGGTGCTGAGCAGCGTGGTCTGAGCAGCACTTTCCTGAAGTTTCTACTGAGAGACAGCGTCAGGTGACAATGGCCACTGTGTCTGGTCCCTCCTCCTGTTCAATAAGTTTGCCGTTCCGTTTTGGGGAAGGTTCGCCTCCATTTTGCGTCCCAGGCGTGCGTTGGAAAGGAGCGGAGGAGGCCTGAGCGCTGCGTGCCTTCTCTCCGCAGGTCATCTTCAAAGGCGAAAAGAGGCGCGGTCACGCCGGGGACATCGGCCTGGACGACGTGAGCTTGAAGAGAGGCCGCTGCTCTGAAGAGCGCCACCAAGTCCCAAACGCGCAGTGAACGCCTCTACGGCCCCCTCTTCTTCCAGTCCCCATCTTCTCGCGTCTTCTCCCCTCATCAGGCCTAGGCGAAGAGCGGGTCGGCGGGCAGGAGGCAGCCTGGCGGTGACCCAGGGCTCGGTGGCCGGATTTCGCGCGGTCCCCGTGACGCCCTCCTGGAAACACGGGTTTCTGCAGACACATCCGGGCCACTGCTGGATGTTGCCTTCCACCCCACGTCTCTTTTTAGAAGGCCTTCGGCACGTGGGACCCAGGCCATCCTTCACCGGGTTACAAGGCGCTCTTTGTAGCGAATGATGGGAGCAAATTCAATCATGGGAGAAGTTTTCGAAAGCAATCTGTGCAAACGGCCATTATGTTACCTGTTCAGTGTGTTGTACCCTGAGTAGCTTTGACTTCCCTTAAGGTAACAGCGTACAGTGTGCTTGTGAAGTGGGTTTATCCTCCTCACCTAGGTTGGTTCTGGCCTGACCCGAACTCTTTTACTGCCATTCACTTTATAAAATAGGGGTGTGTAACATATCAAGATGCATTCACTGTTATCTGTATTTTTCTTTTAAAGACAATTACGTAGAGCGGGCACGTAATCCTTCGTTAGTGCTATTGTGTTCTGTGTAAATGTGCTATTGATATTAAGTATTTCCGCGTTCCCGATATTTGCAGACTCCAGTTGCAAGGTAAAGGGCAGCTCGTGATCTCTTGGGTGAAAAAATAACATGGTGAAATGTCACCCGGTTCCATGACCTTACATTGGCAGCCAGAGAGAACTGGCAGAGGTATCAGGTTGTGTTAGTGGACTGACAAATTTTTTTTTAATAGCCTTGAGTTTGATCTTTGCAAAGGGTAGCAGACCATTTCAGGAGATAAGAAACTGCAGTTAATACATAAAACCTTCACCGTTTCAGGTGATACTTGTAAGCCAACAGCTTTACCGTCGTAACACGGGGCTCGCTGGTAACCTGTAAGCTTTGTCAAAGTTTCGGTTGTTTTGGAGAAAGGATCGTGTTGAAGGAAGCATCGAGGAAATGACCCCAGCACAGATTTTCCTGCAAAGTTTTAAATCAAAGTGTGGGCAGGTGTAGCTCGTCCCTCGTGCTGTGTCAGGACGGGCGGGAAGTCCCGTGCTCGGCGGCATTGCGTCGAGAGTAGGATTCGCGCACGCTACGGGAGCGGGGCGGGATGGGAACTCTGAGATCCACAAACCCCCAACTGTATTTCCTCTCTGCATATTTTACGTTTCTATTTAAAAATAATGGGACTTTCAAAAGGCCTCTTACGCCTGAGGCTCTTCTTAATTTCTGATTAAGTAATCAAAATATTTTCTGCTGTTTCTGCCAGGAATCACAAAGATGATTAAAAGGTTGGGAAAAAAGAATCTATGATGAAAAATTACAGGAACTGGGATGATTCAGCCTGGAGAAGAGGAGACCGAGGGGTGAACCACGGACGGGTTTCGAGCGTGTGAGGGGTTGGCGCGGAGAGGGTGGCAGCCAGCTGTTCTCCACTGAGAATAGAATGAGAGGAAACAGGCTTAGACTAGAGTGTGGGGATCACTTCTGGGCAGGGACAGTTGTTAAATTAGAATCCTTTATAACAAAAACAAAGTGGGGTGAAAATCTCATTCCCCTCCCTGCCCCCACTCCCTCAGCTTTTTAAAAATTAGATAAAAACCCATCTATTTAAGATGGTTAAAGATGTTCTTACCTGAAGGTAAAGTGACAGATCACAGGATCTCCCAAAAGCTGTTTTGACCCTGTTGCTGGTAGGGAATGAAAATCCTCAGCACCACGTGCTGTCGACGAGGCTCTAATTCATGCCTTTCCCTCTTGACCTCTTCACGAAGAGGAGAGAGCCTACCAAATGCCAAGCTCACTAAAACATCTCTCCTTTTATGGCAAACTGAAAAGTATTAAAGCCAAAAGAAGAAAAAAAATCACCAAAAAACTATTGATTCCAAAAGAGAATACGATGGACAGGTATTTCAGTATCTCGGTGATGTCCTAGTGTGGTGTGTTTTAAAATTATTTTCCTTGGTACAAGTATAAACCGGTCACTTGCTGAGTGGATGACGTTTCGTGGTTTTAAAGACACCGGGATCACAGTTCAGAGAGGTTTTCGTCTGGGGCATCTTCCTGCTTCGTGTGGGACGCGTCAACTCGGCTTCTGAAAACAAGTGCGCTGCCCAACGCCGCTAGACCTTCCCTTCCCCTCGGTCTCTTACCAGTTGGGATCTCCCAGGTTCCACAAAACAGTGACGTTTTTTGAACAGTAGGTCCAATAGAAGGTCTTTTGTCATTTAACATGGTAGAGGCAGGGCTGGAGGCAGAATATAAATCATTAGGCCTTTGAGTAGAGGCAGAGAATACGGCCTTAGATCCATTTTCGATGATTCATTTCCTTTTGGGTCATAGAACTGCACAGCTGAAGACAAAAGGGGGAAATAATTGAAAATGTTACTTTTAGGTGCCAATAATATATTGCACTAAACCGATGGCAGAAGTTATCCAAAGTACTGTATACCATCTTGTTTATTATTTAATGTTTTCTAAAGTGAAACATGTCAGTGGTTTTCCAAACAGCCAAATAAAAACCATTCTTTGTAAATAAAAACAGTTCATTCTACCAGCTGTCTATTCTTGTTGTTTTTTGAGTTTTGTTTTTTTATGACTGGGAAGAAAGTATTGAGGTGGCTAAATGATGTTTCACAAAAGCCACCTGGAGTGGGACCCCTTTACTGCTTGGAAGACTGGGGACACATTGCCTATAGGGTTACGCTTTCTAGGTTATAAAACAGTCACCTTTTTTCATCAGCACGCACAGGAAAAAGGTCAAGAGATCATTGTAACCCATGTCGTGCCTTAATAAATCGCCTTAGTTATGTTTTATTTTGTTGTAAACCTTTGCTCCAAGTTCTTTTTTATGGAAAAGCAAGGTAAGCTACAAGTAGATATAAATATATGAATTATAAGTGAAAAGTCTTTTTTACTAGTGATTGTGTTAATTTATAACATTTTACTCATACTCCAATAACCTTTCCTGATGGATAAAACAACTATAAAGGAACAAAATTAATAAAATTATGCAAGAATGAAAGTCCTCACGCAGAGTTACAGGGAACACACTCAGGGGCTTCTCTCCAATACCGAGAACTCCACAGCTAAGTGACTCAAATCTTGGATAAATACATGATTCAAGGAAAAAGTAAAGAGAAGCCAGGTGTTTCCTTTTCTCAGGGCTCCTTCCTAATCATCCCTCTGAGCTCTGAGCAGTCCAGGTTTTCTGCGTGTGTCAATCAAGCAGCTAGACTTCTGAAGACTGAGTTTGAGGCTGAGGGTCGGGAGGAGCATTGATTTACTCAGCAGATGTTTAAACTCTGACCAGCGTGCGCGGCTCTGGGCCCCGCAGCGAGCAGACTCCCCCTGGGGGTTCCAATCCAGAGAGGGAGACGGACATTTATCAAAGTCACAGAAGTCGATGCAAATTTGCTGTTCTGAGAGAGTGCGAGGTGGGTTTCAGGGCCTCACCCACCGTTCCTCAAACGTTACCGTACATGGGAATCACCTGGAATCCTGTGAAAACGCGGCTTTCATCCAGCGCACCTGGAGTGGGGTTTAAGATTCTGCATTTGTGACGAGTTGCCGGAGGAAGCCTGCGCTTCTGGTCCCGGGGCCACGGTGTCAGGCGGGGCCTTGATCTCCGCTGACGGTCGCCGCTGGAAAGCCGGACAGCCCGTGGTTGCAAGATCAACGCTCATAAGAATTCAGTAAGTCCCAGTGTATTTTTTTCTTGCAAACAACTTATTTTCTGAGTACGGGTTATTTAAGCTTGCCCACCTGGTACAGAACGTTGTTTTATCTCACAAATGGCAGGGCCTTCAGAATACGGAATTCATAATGGAGGATGCAGAAATGCGAGGCGGTGAGCTAGGAGGTCTGCATTTTAGAAGACAAAGGGACATTCATAAATTGGAGATAATTTAATAGAAATGCTTTTCGGGGCTCCAGGATGCAGAAACCTGAAGTTACAGCAGAGATTAGTTCCAGCTGGATTTTTCTGGGGTTAATTCATGAAAAGCTAAAAATTGAGCTTCACTCATAATCTGATCATTTAATTTCTAAGAGTATAGATTACTGGCCCTTAGGGCTGTTCCACTGTTTCATGCCCAGCTTCGTGGTCTAGAGCAAGTATTCTGCGGTATTCTAGATCCGCCTTCAGATGGTCTCTCCCTATCTGTTGAATTATCTAAAGCAGTCGTTTCCAACGGGGGCGGGGGCAGTTGTGACCCTCAGGGGGCATTTGTAATGCATAGAAACATTTTTGGTTCTCATGACTTGGGGGTGCTACTGACATCTCGTAGGCAGAAGCCAGAGAAGTTGCTGAGCCTCGCATAAAGCCCAGGACAGCTCCACACTGTAAGGAATTACCTGGCCTAGAATGCCAGTAATGCCAAGGTCGAAAATCCTGATCCAAATCAGTGATTCTAAAGCAATGATTTTCAAAGAGTGGTCCCCGAACTAGCATCACCAGTCCTGGGAATGTGCTAGAAAAGCAAATTCTCGGCCTCCACGTCCAACCAACAGAATCAGAAACTTAAGGTGGGCCGGGAATCGGCCGTAACAAGCTCTCCAGGTGATTCCAACAGGCTTTACTGCGAGGCTGTTGCCTTGTTAACTCTGTCTTCCACCACCCAGCTAGAAAGAGTGGCTGGCAGGGACCGAGTTTCGGGGCCGTGCTCCCCCCATCTCGCTCTTTAACTCCGAACGTTCGCGGTCGTGATTCTACAGACGTTGCTCCTTCGGGGGCTGCTCGTACTCTGTGAGACCTCGTACGTGGCCCGGGGCCTGATCTGCGAGTATCGCCACATCCGCAGCCCTTGGCAGCCGCGGTCAGCTCCTCTGATGGTCCCTGAGATCCTCTCTTCCTGGGCTCCCTCCCGCCACAGTCCCACCCTGCCGCCGTCTACTGGGAAGCTCCCAGGAGACGTCACAGAGGAGCCCCGAGCTTTATTAATTAGTTTGTTATTTCTCTCCCCTCTCGTCCTTTCCCCCAAGCCTGCTCCCTTCCACTAATTCCCTCCTTGTCTGAATGAAAGCACTGACATCAATTTCATGAATCCTTGAAATCTGACAGTGGTTTTCTTTTTTGCTTATTTATTTAGATCGTGGACAAATTCTAAAAATTTCGCCTTCGAGATAATTCTTCTCTCCCCCTCACCAATCAAAAGTGTGAAATATTTGGGATGACTTTTTTTAAAATTTAAAGTTAAAAGAATGAGTTGTTCCATACTGATTTAATTCATAAGGCCTTTTAGATAATGAGTCGCTAGTGCTGCTGTATTGCAGCACTATTCATAATAGCCAAGATAGAGAATCAACCGAAATCACCAACAGACGAGTAAAGAAAATGCGGTATATATACACAGTGGAATACTATTCCTAAAAAAGAACTAAATCCTGTCATTATTGGCAACATGAATGAGCCTGGAAATAAATCAGGCACAGAAACACAAATATCGCGTGTTCTCACTCATGTGGGAGCTAAAAATTGTTTTTAAGTCCATGGCGGTAGAGGGTAGAATGGTGGTTATCAGAGGCTGGGAAGGGGAGGGTAGGGAGAGGTTGATTAATGGATACAAAATAAAGACAGGCAGGCTGGGTGGGGCGGCTCCCCCTGGAGTCCCAGCACTTTGGGAGGCTGAGGCAGGAGGATGCTTGAGCCCAGGAGTTTGAGGCTGGAGTGAGCTATGATTGCACCACTGCACTCCAGCCTGGGTAACAGCTAGACCCAGTCTCTAAAAAAATAAATAAACTAGACAGGAGGAATGTGTTCCGGTGTTCTGCAGCATCGTGGGGTGAATATGGTGTAGCCGTAATTCATTGCATATTCTCAGAAAGCTAGAGGAGAGGATTTTGAATGTTCACAACACAAAGAAGTGATCAATGCTTGAGGTGATGGATATCCTAATTAATTTGATCATTTCACATTGTATGCACATGTCAAAATATGCTGTACCCCATAAACATGTACGATTACATGTCAACTCAAAGGGAAAAACAACAGTACTGCTCTGTCCTCGCTCATGAAAGAGTCGTGTCTCCTTG
>NW_012150396.1:6651273-6652967 GCF_000956105.1 Propithecus coquereli | reverse complement strand
GGAGACCGAGGGGTGAACCACGGACGGGTTTCGAGCGTGTGAGGGGTTGGCGCGGAGAGGGTGGCAGCCAGCTGTTCTCCACTGAGAATAGAATGAGAGGAAACAGGCTTAGACTAGAGTGTGGGGATCACTTCTGGGCAGGGACAGTTGTTAAATTAGAATCCTTTATAACAAAAACAAAGTGGGGTGAAAATCTCATTCCCCTCCCTGCCCCCACTCCCTCAGCTTTTTAAAAATTAGATAAAAACCCATCTATTTAAGATGGTTAAAGATGTTCTTACCTGAAGGTAAAGTGACAGATCACAGGATCTCCCAAAAGCTGTTTTGACCCTGTTGCTGGTAGGGAATGAAAATCCTCAGCACCAAGTGCTGTGGACGAGGCTCATGCCTTTCCCTCTTGACCTCTTCACGAAGAGGAGAGAGCCTACCAAATGCCAAGCTCACTAAAACATCTCTCCTTTTATGGCAAACTGAAAAGTATTAAAGCCAAAAGAAGAAAAAAAATCACCAAAAAACTATTGATTCCAAAAGAGAATACGATGGACAGGTATTTCAGTATCTCGGTGATGTCCTAGTGTGGTGTGTTTTAAAATTATTTTCCTTGGTACAAGTATAAACCGGTCACTTGCTGAGTGGATGACGTTTTGTGGTTTTAAAGACACCGGGATCACAGTTCAGAGAGGTTTTCGTCTGGGGCATCTTCCTGCTTCGTGTGGGACGCGTCAACTCGGCTTCTGAAAACAAGTGCGCTGCCCGACGCTGCTAGACCTTCCCTTCCCCTCGGTCTCTTACCAGTTGGGATCTCCCAGGTTCCACAAAATAGTGACGTTTTTTGAACAGTAGGTGCAATAGAAGGTCTTTTGTCATTTAACATGGTAGAGGCAGGGCTGGAGGCAGAATATAAATCATTAGGCCTTTGAGTAGAGGCAGAGAATACGGCCTTAGATCCATTTTCGATGATTCATTTCCTTTTGGGTCATAGAACTGCACAGCTGAAGACAAAAGGGGGAAATAATTGAAAATGTTACTTTTAGGTGCCAATAATATATTGCACTAAACCGATGGCAGAAGTTATCCAAAGTACTGTATACCATCTTGTTTATTATTTAATGTTTTCTAAAGTGAAACATGTCAGTGGTTTTCCAAACAGCCAAATAAAAACCATTCTTTGTAAATAAAAACAGTTCATTCTACCAGCTGTCTATTCTTGTTGTTTTTTGAGTTTTGTTTTTTTATGACTGGGAAGAGGTATTGAGGTGGCTAAATGATGTTTCACAAAAGCCACCTGGAGTGGGACCCCTTTACTGCTTGGAAGACTGGGGACACATTGCCTATAGGGTTACGCTTTCTAGGTTATAAAACAGTCACCTTTTTTCATCAGCACGCACAGGAAAAAGGTCAAGAGATCATTGTAACCCATGTCGTGCCTTAATAAATCGCCTTAGTTATGTTTTATTTTGTTGTAAACCTTTGCTCCAAGTTCTTTTTTATGGAAAAGCAAGGTAAGCTACAAGTAGATATAAATATATGAATTATAAGTGAAAAGTCTTTTTTACTAGTGATTGTGTTAATTTATAACATTTTACTCATACTCCAATAACCTTTCCTGATGGATAAAACAACTATAAAGGAACAAAATTAATAAAATTATGCAAGAATGAAAGTCCTCACGCAGAGTTACAGGGAACACACTC
>NW_012150396.1:6642609-6649696 GCF_000956105.1 Propithecus coquereli | reverse complement strand
ACAGAAAAAGAAAAAAAAAAAAAAGAAAAGAAATTAGTCGGGTGTGGTTGTTGCACCTGTAGTCCCAGCTACTTAGGGGGCTGAGGTGGGAGGATCACTGAGCCCAGGAGTCCAAGGTTACAGTGAGCTGCGATCACACCACTGCACTCCAGCCTGAGCGACAGAGCAAGACCCTGTCTCTTTAAAAAAAAATAAATAAATAAATAAAAAACGCACTTTGGTTCTTGGGGGGTTGAACTCACCGTCCAAACTATCCGAAGAGTAGACAAGTGGCTGAGAGCAGGAAGCTTGGAATATTTAGTTATAAATAGGTGACAGCCTTTTCTTTTTCTTTTTTAAATGGGAAGTAAACGCACAGCCATGAGCTGTGCCTTTCAGCCCTGCTCGAGTTCGGTCAGGGGGCCGGCAGCTCAAGCACCACTGGGGCATCCTGGGCCCAGCTGAGACCTATTGAAGGGAAATCCATAGAACCAGATTCTCTCGTTACATTCTCGAGTGATGGGGACGCCCACGAAGGTTTGCAACGTACCACTGAGAGCACTATGTAAAGTTTTTCTCCTAAGCTTACCTTTCTCCCACAGATGAGCACCCATGAAACAAACCTGCCCATCCTTACCATGCTTTCGCGTGGTAGGTTCTCAAAATCCAGTCCTGGAGTCAGCAGCTCCAGTGTCACCAGGGAACTTGTTAGAAATGCAGACTCTCAGGCCCACCCAGATGTTCAAACTCTGGAGGTGGGCCCCGCAGTCTGGGCCTTAACAGCCCTGCAGAGATACTGACACAACCTGAGGTTTGAGAACCACTGCTTTAGAGATGGCAAATCCAGATCATAGACCCAGAAGCCCCAGAGCCTCCTGTTCGTGGAGTGCCTGCCAATATCAGGGCTGCTGGAGGCACCCACAGGACCCGAAGGTGTGAGGTCCAACGTGGTTGCAAGGCCAGTTCATAACTTGTGAAATTGGAGGTGAACACGAGTCAATGCTATCTCATTGGTACTATGAGTTTTCGTATACACATTTTGTATACACGCGGAAAATCTGCAGTTTACGCAGTGCTTTCCACAGAATGTTATTTAACCCTCACTGCAGTCCAAGGATGGGGATATAATTGCCTCCTGCAACAAATGGGGAAACTGAGTTTGAGAAAGATAGCGGCTTGCTAGAGCATGTACTGAATTGATGCCAAGTGGCAGGGCTAGTCTTGGAACCCAAAAGGCACATGGCAAAGAGATCTTCTGCCAGGGGTTTGGGAAGTTAAATAGGGGAAGAGTTTCAAATGCAGCTAAAAACTCTAAAATGTTTTCTACCTTTTGGGAAATAAATTTCAGAAGTTTAGATTAATGAAGAAAGACCCATGGAAAATAAAATTTGCAGCTTCCTCTCTAAAGGTTCAACAGGAACAACAAAAATAATATATGTATATAGAGAGAAAAAGGGAGAGAGCAAATGAGGCAAAATGCTAACATTCGGTGAGTCTACGTGAAGGCTTGGTGCGTTTTCATTGCCCGTCTACAACATTTCTTTGAAAAATAAAATCCACAAAGCTTTTGACGTTTATCTGTGTGCTCATGTAGCTTAGACCCTATACTTGTTACTTATAACAGGGTGTGTTTTCAGGCCTTTTGTGAAATAGCATCTAAGTGTCAAAGAACTTCCCAGCGCACACACTGGGAGAAAGCAGGGAACAGACAAATACATAACAAGCAACGTGCAATGAATGTGGTTTTCATTCTGCAGAAAAGCCTACTCATTTATGCTGGTATTTGTGATTGGGGCAAATAGTTCGCTGTCCAAAGAGCGATTCTGGGTGGTTATTTTTATTAATATGATTGTGTTCTATCTAACCCTAGGAATAACACCAATGTCATGCAGAGAAGTCCTGGGGAGTTTTAGAGACTCTGGCTTTCACGGTGCTGCTTTGACTCGGTGCTAATTCTCAAACGTTGTAGCCGGCGGCCACATTGGGCTACATCTCGGTACATTCCATACATAAACTGCTCCTTCCGCTTGCATGGCACTTTGCTGTGTTTCACAGCTCATGCTTCTTAAAGCCTTTTAGAATAAATATTACATTGGGAGAAAGTAACTAGAAAGACCATTATTAAAACAACTAGGGGAAATTCAATTTGGATAATATAGCATTTCTGTCAAAAGTGAATGATTTTGCCTCTACCTGCCCCTAACCAGCTTGCGAGGAGTGGTCCTGCCACACTGGGCTTGGGTCCTCTTGACTTTTCCTAGTCGTATGTGGACGACAAGAAAATCAGGATGAGAGCTAGCAACTGCAGATTGTTTTGCAATTGACAGATACTTTTCCACTTACTATCTCATTTGATAAAAGTAAAAATGATTCATTTGACTCTAGTACGTGAATGCAAGTAGTAAGTCTCCAATTTCACAGATACGGAATCTGAGAGTCATCGAGGTAGCCCAATTTCCGAAGGCCATCTGGGTACCAGTGTTCAGATTCAACTCCAGGTCTGATTTAAAACATGACTTTATCTATTGCGGAACCAGAGGGGCAATGCGTGAGATACCCTCAGGGCATTGGGTAAGGGCAGAAACAGGAAAAGGCTTCAAAGTCCGAATATCCGCTTGGTTGTTCCCGGGGAACCCAGTGAACATCTTTGCAAATGCACAAAAGCAATAAATGCTGATTGTAGAATGTTGAGAAAATTCAAAACGAAGGAAGAAAGGAAGGATAGGAGGGAGGAAAGAAGGGAAAACTCATCATACCTCAATCTGGAAACAGTCATTGTTGACACTTTGGTGTATATATGTGCTCTCGGACTTTTTGTTTTATGTGTGCCTGTGCTATCCAGACCTATGGGTAAAGGCTTGTCATTAATGATGCTTCACGAATAGCTTTCCCTGAAGTGGACCTGCCTCTCTACTTCATGTTCATGGCTGCGTAGTATTCTTTCGAATGGACGAGCCGTAAATATGAAGTTGTTTCTCTAGGACTTCGGACTGCCTCTGTAGACAGGCCCTTCAGGGGGTTCCCGAAGCCTAATTAAGCTGCAGGAAATGACTCACAATCCGCTTGTACTCGTGGCCTCTTTCTGTTCCTCGCTTGCTCCGGCGGACCACGGAATCGTTCCCCGGAGGCCCGGGATGCAGCGCAGGAGGGGAGATTCCCAGACAAGCCAGACCTGAGTAGCTGGTTGTTCTTTTGAACTAGAAATAGGGAAGAAAGAGGCCAACAGGAATCTTTTTTTTTCAATCCGAAAACATTTTATTTAAAAACAACATAAGGGCAGGGAGTGAGTCCTCATCAGGGCAGGAGCAAAGGGCAGAACTGGAGGTTCTGAGGTCAGCGTGGTCTGCAGTGGAGCTCACTGTGTGGTTCTTCCAAGTTTTTGATAATTCAAGCGTTATAACGTTGAGGGTGAAGTCAAAGTTAGATGCCTTTTGGATAACTCGGCTTCATGGGGTTCCCCAATATGACCACTTGCTTCCTCAACGCCAGCAAAGCAAAGCTCCCAGCAAGACGAGTACTAAAATCCTGGGTACCATACTCATAGAACCAGACACACGTTATCATCCAATGGTCCGTTTAAATACATCCGATTTATAACACACAAAGCACATCCTCAGTTCTGAAATATACTTAAATATGATCTGTGTCTATGGTACCTGAATGGGAGTCAAGAACCTTGAATTCTGCCTCTATTTCCTCTAAGATCATGCGAAACTTTCTCTGTATATATTAACAACAAATATTCAGGGAGCTATGATAATCCTGGGATGAAAACCTTGCAAAATATTGTTTCCACTTGATGTGCTAGCTTCTGCCTTACGTTCAGAAGCAATGTCTCTCTGTTCATATTTTTACGAGATCCCCGAGGAACTGAGTTGCCATCAATTTCTCCCCAAGTGGGTCACACTTGTATGCAAAGAATATCGAGTTATTTTTTGCAGAAATGTTAAGTCTCTAGGTATTTTTTAAAAATAGCATTAATGGGGAATTTGGTCAAGTGTACGCTGCTATTCTTAACAAGTCTGTGTCTTGTCAAGTTGGTTCCAACTTGATTAATCCAAGAAGATTAGCCAGCTGTCCTAAACAAGTTCTCGTTTGCTCCAAAGTTTCTGTGGAGTTATTAGAACACCCCTGGGCAGGCCTGCTAAGACACACGCTTAAACACTGGCTTGCGTCCCACCCTCCTGCGCTCCTGCTATAGAAAACCCGCCATTTCCCTGGGCACGGAGGAAATCCTCCCGGTTCAGGGAGTGCCTGGCAGCCCCTGATATGAGGTCACCGGCTATTTTGTTCCAAGTGTAAAATTTCCCTTTGACCTGGCAATGCCACCTCCAAACTGCCAGCATTTTGAAAGGAGAGGAAAAGGGCCTTATTGAAAACTGGGTTTATCGAGTTATTTTGGTCAGTTTAAAACCTTGAAATTCACTGAATAACAATAATACGAATCTTTGTTTATATTCCACGAGGCTCTTAACTGCTTCCATAGACAGTATCGGTCAATACAAAAAATTCTAGTCTCGGCCAATTTCATAAAAGGTGTATTTTTGAGTAAGAAGTTGTTACTCGAGAATGGCAGCTGTTGTTCTCTTTTAATCCTTCTTCTGTGACCTCGGTGTGTTTTGGTGCATAGCACATAATGTTCAGTGATTTAAAAAACTATCAACAAGACAGTAGAAACTCGGATTTATAGATTATCTGCCAGTACGTTTTGTACTTCTAATGTTTCCTCCCGCTTTTCCTTGTCCTCCTCATGTGCCTCCAGAGTGTTCTTTTTTGCCACTCGTTCACACGACTCGTGTGTGTGACAGGCTCGGAATGGGCCGGGTGCTGGTTGCTGCCGCCCCCTCCTCCCGGATTCCTGCCGGCTCAGGAACGGGGGTTCTGCCCTCTCTGACGGATCAGGGGAGGACGCGGCCTTCTCTCTCCCCTCCCTCCCCTCCCCTGCCCCAGGAGGTGTCGGGTGTTGGCCACACTCTGGTCCGCGGGTGGGCTGATGGGGCCTCCCCTCTGTCCCTGCCTGCCGCAATCTCCACGTGTTCTCTCCACCTCGTGAGCCCCCCGCAGGACCTCGCCCCGGAGGGAGGTGGGGAGGAGGGCCTGTCCTTGTCTGGCTGTTTGGGCTGAAAGCATCTCCTGGGGAAATGGCGGGGCCCCTTCTGGCCGCGGGTCCAGGCCTTTTCAGCTCTTGCTTTAGCGGCGGTGCCGCTCGTACTTTGGCCCTAACTGGGTCTTTCCGGTTGTTCCTCGTCCAGAGGTGAGATGACGCTATGAACCGACATCCTCAGAGCCCAGGGTCGCCCTGCTGTCTCCTTGCTCCCGGGGAGGGACGGGGGAGGGAAGGCCGCGCTGCGGGCATCAGAGCTCGGCAGCAACTTCGCGGGGCCTGGGCAGGAAGCAGCAAAAAGCTGGATGTCCTGTGAAATGCAGGGACTTAGGACGTGGGCCACCGGGCCGAGCTCAGCTCTTCTGCTTCTGGCCAGACTCTGGCCGAGACTCCAGGCGGGAGGCCGGGCCGGGAAACCCGCCGACAGCCCGCCGGGCAGTGCCCGGGGCACGGGCGAGAGAATCAGGAGGTGGCCACCCTCCGCGAGCCACGCCGCGGGACAGGAAAGCCAGGCCCGGGCCCTGAGGGAATCGGGGCCAGCTCAGCTTCACGCCGTGGCTCCCGGCGTATTGGAGGCATGAGCAACACCGTGACCCTGCCTCACGCACCCCACCCTCTTCCTTTCCGAGAGGCTCCTCTTCATCAACATCCTCGCGGCCTTTTCTCACATCCCAGGACCACACACCCCTGCCAATCGCCAGCTGTGACCTTGGGCAAATTAGTCAGCCTCTCTGACCCTCAGTCTCTTCATCTTAACATAAGAGGTACAATGCCTCCTTTGCAGGGTGTCTGTGTGGGTCAATTTGAAGAGTGTGACATTTGTATAGCACTTAGCATGCACCGGCCGTGAGAAGCATGCAGTAAGCAGCAAGACATTGCTCTTATGGTATTATTACAGTCCTGTTACTGTTGTAATCACCGGTGGCTTACTCGGATCGGCCAGTGTGAATGCATTTGTGTGCACGTGTGTGTATATATGTATGTATGTATCCCACACACGCGTTGCAGTTTCTGACTCTAAACACCCGCATGCTCGAATGACTCGCACTTACCTGTGTATATTCTGCACAGAATGTATCTGTATTTTTAGAGCAACAAGATTAACACACGATGCAAATGCATACCTACATCTAGCCGGGAGATAAAAGAGCAGGGTTTGGGGTTTAATTCCCTGTTTTTATTATTACGATTCTGTGGGGCGAGACACACAGGGGCGTGCTCAGCCGTCTGTCACCTACGCAGACCGAGGGCGGCCCAGCGCGTTCTGGGGTGAAGGAGACGCTTCCGAAAACAGTTCTAGGGCAAAGAAACTCACGGGTCAGTCGCCGCATGACCGCGACCGCCCACCTTTGAAGGAAGCGGGTCTCGGCACTCGGTGAGGCGGAAGGTGCGGGAATCCAAACCCCGCCTGGGCAACGGGACTCGGATTCCTAAAGAGCATGAACCTTTGGCATCAAAACTAAAATTATTAATTAACCAACAGGACAAGACACAGTTTTAGAAGCGAGTCAGACGCTTTTCATGTTGTTTGATTCTAGAAAAGGTGAGACAGGGGCAAAGCAGATGCCAAGAGCCAGAGAAAGGCCAGGAAACCGCAGAAGCCCGAGAGTGACGCCTGTTTGCCCAGCGCTCACCAGGGCCGGGCAGCCGGCAGGCGTCGTTTCATTCAAACTTCACAACAGCTTTACGGAGATAATATTATTATCCTCTTTCAGTAGATGAGAAAATTGAGACCCAGAGGGTTTAAACGTCTTGGCCAGAGCCACGCTAGCTGGTACGTGGCCGGTAGACTCCGCGGGTCACGCTCTTCCCAGTCAGCCACGGGACACTGTGCCACGTGGCATCGGCCAGGACAGGGGGCCACGTGGGCGGGACGCTCGCCTCTTAGACACCCGCAGGTGGTTCCTTGAACCGTGTTTTCCGTTGACCAGCAACGCGTCAGACGCACTTCGGAGCAACCCCTGGGCACCTTGACCCACTGACACTTTTTTTTTTTTTTTTTTT
>NW_012150396.1:6636496-6642099 GCF_000956105.1 Propithecus coquereli | reverse complement strand
TAACCGATGGGAAGAGAGTTTCAATGACTTCTCCAAAGTCAGGTCACACAGGGAGGGTGGGACCAGAAATCAAACCCTTGCCGTGGCTTCTACGACGCTGGCCACACTGCAGGACCGCGTTCAGAACGTGTGGTTATGTTCGTAGGTGGGGACAAGGAATCCCTGCCAGGGAAGTAGACCCAGGGCCTGGGAAGATTCCTTCCGGAAATTGAAAAATTTCCTAAGAGTTTTTGCGTCATGCTCGGGCTGATGCTTCTGACTCTCATGCAGAGGGGGCGCAGTGGCTGGTAACGAAGCGTGAAACTGTCGAATGATCACAGAGGCCTCGTGGGCCGACTCTGCCAGCCCTGGGTCACGTCCAGCCAGCATGTGTCCTTAGCGTGCGGCCACCCTCCCGGAAGCAGCAGGGCAGCCGGCAGGTCCGGCTTCGGCTCCAGGTGTCCCTGCTGCGTGAGCTTCTGTCACCCACGTTCGCTCCCCAGCGTCTGTCCGTTCCACGGACACGGCACCGTGGCCGTTCCTGCGTCCGCCAGGCGGCTGGGGACCGCCATCTGGAGCATGCATTCGTTTGCTTAGTGGGAGCAAACGGAAGCCTAGCAAGACAGACATCAACAGTAGGATGCTCGTTACTCTGCCTTTATACAGGAGAACACCGGGGCCGGGGCTGAGTCAGCTGCCCGAACCGCACCGTCGGTAACCTGGGGAGCTGACTCCAGAGCCCGCGCGGTGACGTCGCCTCTGGGGAACGGGCGGCATAAATCAGCTAGGAGCCGAGCCGTGCGTGTCAGAGCTCTTCCCGGGTGTCGTGCTGCTTCCCTCCCTGTGACACTGTCCCCGTCCCCGCACGCCTGGGTGCCGACATGGCCCACCTGCCCTCACCGTCTGCCGGGGGCCTCGCTGCCCTGCACGTGCCGTGGGATGAGACCGGTTCCCCCAAATCTGGTTTTCTTCACCGACTCCAGCTTGCTTCTCAGTTCCAGCCGCGGCACTTGGCGGGAAGCACGCCTCCGCGAGCAGCGTGGCCTGGCGGCAGCGCGGATTCCCCTCGAAAGCTGAAGCGGCCCTCGGGCCGGCGACGCCTGCACTGTCCGTGCCCGTGTGGCGCTGCCGTCTGTCTGCATCAGCACGACATCCTCGACGGCGCTGCAGACGCTCCCGTCCAGGCGTCCTCGCTTCCAGCTCACCCCGGGGCTGCCGTTGGGCATTTGCGCGTGGGGCGAGGGCAGGAGGCGGCTCCCTCTCTGTGCGCAGCAGCTGGAGGTGACCGAGAGGAAACTGCCCGCTCCTCCTCTCCGACAAGCGCTTTGGTGGGGCCCGCCCTGCTGGGCCTGAGCTGAGCAATTATGTGTTGGAGGCACAAGCCCCTCAGAGGCCTCCCCAGGCTCTAGTGACTGGTCCGGACGTGGGCTTCCACCCAAGCCAGGCGAAACCAAGCAAAAAACCTCTTCATCACTGCTAAGAAAATTAGCGCGGAGACTGCCCTTTCCTGGGCAGTGTGGGGTGGGGGTGGCCTCTGATGCTGCCACGGGAACTGAAGGCTGAGGGTACGCTTGACCCTGTGGAAAACAGAGGGAAAGACAGACAGACAACCGAGGTCCTTGAAGACAGACTTCTCCCTTGGCGTGTTGGTGACACACACCAGTAAGCTCTGTCGGAGGTCTGAGCCAGTTTTCTGTTCCTGGAACACAGATTCTTGTCCTTGCAGTCAGCTTCCCCATCCTACCGGCCTGTGCCTCCTCCACATGTGTTAATGTGTTTTGAAGGAGTAACTAAACGCACTTTGCAAAATAAAAATATTTAATTAGTCGTCACTCAGGGCAGCTGTGAAATCAGCTTGTGTGGCTGTCACACTTATAATGGTCCTTAAGGCACAAAATGTTTTTCATGGCTGGACCCGTGACACTCACCTCCCCGCAGGACGAGGCTGGGAACATTTACAGGTTTCCTGTAGACACTGGTTGCTGTGGTAGAGACCGCTTAATTAAAGTGAGATTCGTGAGCCGTATCATGTTGCCCTAACAAGGAGTTATTTTAGTGCTCACGGCAAGCACTTTTGGGACTGTTCAGAGAAAGCTTCAGGTGAATTTTTATCTATTTGGTGGATTCTTTACCTTATGGAGAGTTATCTTATTAAAAAGAATTTCTTGAGAAACTCTTAATTAAAAGTTTCCACACAACTAAAGGAATTAAATGCTTAGAGTCTATTACTGTGATGGAAATTTGACATGCAATGGTTTTACTGAACAATGCATTTTTTGCAGTACCCGCCGCTGAGGAATACCAAAGATTTTATAGCTTTTCGCATAAAGGGCTATAATTCTGATGCCTGAAACGTGTCTGTGTCACCTTGAGCAGGACATTTACATTTTCTGGGCCAGAGCTTCCTCCATAAAAAAAAAAAAAAGAGTTGGTGTCAGTAATCTCCTGGTTATTATTATTATAAATCTTTGATGTTATGGAGATTCAAGATGCAGATATGTTCATTCATTTATTTAGAAATTAGATGATCCTAACATGTGACATTTATAGAGAAGGATTCAAGAATAAAGAAGACAATGATTCTGACTTCAGCAACCTTTTTGTTCTCCTCTGGGATGTTTTTCCTAAAGTTTTATTCTTTGTTTATTCATCTGGGAAATATTCGCTGGGGCACCTACTGTGTGCCCAGAATTCTGTGCCGGCGGCTTCATATCTGAGAAGCGTGTTACGGGAGGACAGATTGAGGTTTGCTGTAAAGAAGCATTTCCTAGCCACAGAGGGACGAGTGATAACAGGTGGACCCACCTGTGCTAGGAAATCCCCGACACCAATTTTAGAAGCATCCGCGACACTATAGGGTGAGAGCAACAGTGAACCGGCCGGGGGACAGACCACGCGTCCGTGAAACCGTAAGGGGGCGACAGTTCCCACGTAAGTGCCCACGTACGTGGCGTAGACTGCTAGGCACAGAAGGAATTTAGACGACAGGGACATCTGAGAGTGCAGCAGAGGTCGGGGAAAAAATGCACAGAAAAATGCAGGACTCAAGATGGTTCTTAAAAGAAGCATCTGGAAAGTGAGTGTGTGTGTATGTGTGTGGTGGGGGGAAGGGGACACAGGAAGTGAAGGCGAAATCTAGCATTCGGGGCTCTGCCTCGGCTTCTATGTATGTATGTATGTATGGAGACGGAGTCTCGCTCTGTCGCCCGGGCTAGAGTGCAGTGGCGTCAGCCTAGCTCACAGCAACCTCAAACTCCTGGGCTCAAGCGATCCTCCTGCCTCAGCCTCCCGAGTAGCTGGGACTACGGGCATGCGCCACTATGCCCGGCTAATGTTTTCTATATATTTTTAGTTGTCCGATTAATTTCTTTCTTTTTTTTTTAGTAGAGACGGGGTCTCGCTCTTGCTCAGGCTGGTCTTGAACTCCTGAGCTCAAACAATCCACCCACCTCGGCCTCCCAGAGAGCTAGGATTACAGGCGTGAGCCACCGCGCCCGGCCTGCCCCGGCTTCTAGCCGGCGAGCTGGGGCTGCTGCCGCTACCGTGGAAAATCCCCGCTCCCTGGGTCAGAACATCACGGCCCTGACCTCAGCCCGGGCCCCAAAGCAGGGGCACATTTTCCGCAGGGCAAGACAACGCCGTCCCCACCGGCAGCATAACCCTGCATGTTAGAGAGCTGGTAAATAAATAAACCTTTACATTCCAGATCCATCCAGCCTCCGCCGGTGACTTACGGCTCGCACTGCAAGGGTAAAAACCAGTCAGGGGTGGCCGAGTGGGCTCACATGCTGGGATTTCCGCAGGAAAAGGGCGTCAGCCCCGGGGCAGCTCTGTGAACACAGCCCGGGCCCTAGAAAGCCCGGGAGAAACCAGATGAGCGCGACGCCTTCGGAAGCCAGCAAAGGCCCCGTCCGGTTAAAGCAGACGCCGTCCACGACCACTTTGAGTCCACACGACCCAACAGACAGGTCCTCAGAGGCTCACCACTAGTTCACGCTCTCAGATAACTGTGCTGAGGAGGAATCTTATCGACTTCATTTCTGAAACGCTTTATAGTTTTTTGTATTCCTCCATTGATAGCAATTCCATGACCCTCAGGAGTAGACCTCGTTCCATTTTAAGATGAGCAAAGCAAGCGCCAGAAAAAAGAAATTCCTTACTCAGAGTCGCACAGTTGGAAGTGTAAATAGCCACTTCCAAAATGAGATTTTAGGACAAACCCAGGATGGCACCTCACTGACCAGGTATGAAGATGCTCTTTGTAATGATAACATTTTTCCCACGACGGGAGCTTCCTGAAATACATCATGGCACCTTCGAACAGTGGAATAATCTGCAGCCATTAAAATCTATTTTGAGGAACTATATTAACATTAAAAAGATATTTATGCTACACTGCTTAGTTAGAAAAGCAGTTACCAAACCGAATATGGGGTATGATTCACTGTTTGAAAATAAAAAGTATTTGCATAGCCAAAAACACTCTGTGTGTGTGTGTGTAGATATATATACACACACTTGGAAGTTATTATCAATAACGTGGACCCGTGCATGTTTTTATGCTTCCCTGTTTTTGTTTTCCTGGATCTTCAAATGGTTCTGGTTTGAGATTTTGCTTTTGAAATGAGAACTAAAAATCAAAACAAAACAAAAAAGCAAGAAAGAAAAAGACAAACCTTGCAGAAAAAGTTAAGAGTTTACCTGTGCTAAAACCTCACCCCACTGATGTGTCTCCATGTCTGGAAATTCTACCATTGTCACTTTTTTGGATGAAAACTCTTTCAAAAGACATGAGTTCCCGGGACAGGGCCATTAATTGCGGCTCACACATCCTCGTGGCTCAGAGATTCGGACTAGCTGGCTCCCGTGTATAGAAAAGCTCAGGGCCTTGCTGGAAACTCAGGTTTGCAGGTTTGCACCCCAAGCAGGGGGTGCTCTTGGAGGGGGACAGAACTTCCCAGGCATAGGGTTGTAGAAGGGGGCGAAAGGAGGTGGGAAAGAGAAGCAGGAGTAACAGTCGGATGTTTCCTAGTACCTGCCCTTGGTGGTTGGGAGGGAGAAAACTGGATAAATATTAATAGAAGCTGAATCTACAGGGACTCACAGATATCTCAGCAACTGGTCAGAACCCAGCGTTGCAGCATTACAATGTCTGGAGGACGTTAACACTTCTCTTTAGCCTTCTGGTAAAGTCAAATCCTGGGTCCAGGCCTGGAGCTTTCAGAGTTGTGGTGGGGGGAGTGGGAGGTGTCACGGTGGAGGCCGCGCCTGGGCCACTGAGCTCTTGAGGATTAACCCTGGATTAACTAAGGAGTCACGCGAGCTTGGTGGCTTCCTAGCTGCACCTCTCTGGTTTCTGTTGTCACATGGATTTTTGTTGTTGTTGTTGTTTCAGTGGTTGCTTTAGGGTTCATGGTAGACTTCTTTAACTCGTCCTAGTCTAGCTTCACGTAACGTGTCCATTCACGTATGAGATTACAGACAACATTTCCATTTCCCTGCCCCTGCCTTCGAACTACTGTGGTCATGGATTTCATGTTTACGTGTTATAAACCCTTCAATGCATTGTTATTATATATTTTTTTTATTTCAGCATATTATGGGGGTACAGATGTTTAGGTTAC
>NW_012150396.1:6618708-6624937 GCF_000956105.1 Propithecus coquereli | reverse complement strand
TGTCTTTTTTCTCTGGTTTCTTTTAAGATTTTTCTCTTTACCAATAGTTTCAACCAATAGTTTTGATTCTCTTGCGCCTGAGTGTAGTTTTCTTCATGTTTCTTGTGCTTTGGGTCTGTTGAGTATCTTGGATCTGTGAGTTTATGGTTATCATTAAATTTGAAAATATTTATTATTTCTACAAATATTTTTTTTCTGCTTCCCCAGGAAGTTACTGTTGTTGATTAGGCCTCTTGGAGTTATTGTTGTTCATTTTTTTAGGTCTTGCTGTATTTCATTTTAGATGGTTTCTAGTATTGTCTTCAAGTTAATTAATCTTTTACTATACGGTGCCTAATATTCTTTTATATAGTATATGTTTTATACTAGACATTGTATTTGCCATCTTTAAAGTTCAATTTGGGTCTTTTTTGTATCTTCCTTATCTCTCGAACACACAGAATATAATAACTTTTAATTTTCTTGTGTACTAAATCTATCATCTATATAATTTCTGGGTCAGTTTCAAGTCATTGATTTTTCTCCTCGTTATGGATCATTAATTCTGCTTTATTTGCATGCCAGTTAATTTTTGATTGGATGCCAAATATTGTGAATTTCACCTTTTTATGAGTGCTGGATATTTTTATATCCCTTTATATGTTTTTGAACTTTGTTCTAGGACTTAGAGTTACTTACTCAAAAAGAGCCTGATCTTTTCGAGGCTTGCCTTTAGTCCTGTTAGGTGGCACCAGGGAAGCCTTTCAAATAGGGTTAGTTTTGCTCCACTATCGAGGTGACAACCTTCTGAGAACTTTGCCTGATGCCCCGTCAGTTCTGGGATTTTTCATGGCTGGTGGGAACATGAACTGTTCAAAATCCTTACGAGCTCTAGGAATTGCTCCACCCGTTTCTTTCTGATGGTCTGTTTCCTGGTCTCTGGCAGTTTTCTGACAATCACGTGCTGATAAGTACTCAGGTGAAGCCTCCAGGTGAAGCCTGTGCAGGTCTCTGGAGCCCTTTCTCCATGTTTCTCTCTCCTCCACTCTGCCCTGTCTTGTGAATTCCAGCCCCTTTGCCCTTCAGTTCTCCATTCTGTCCACATGACTCAGGGAGACACTGGCTCTATTTGTTTCCTGTCCCTGAGTTGCACCAGGAAATTTCCCTAAAGAGTGGAGATTTCTTCTGCGAGGGCAATGGCTTCCCTTGTCTCAGTGATTGTCGTCTTGTCTCTTGATCCATATCTGGTCTCGAACTCCTGGCCTCGAGTGATCCTCCCGCCTCGGCCTCCCAGAGTGCTGGGATTACAGGCGTGAGCCACCGCGCCCCGCCTGGAGAAGACGTTTTGGGCAGAGGGAACAGTCCCTGCCAGGGCCCTTAGCCGGGAGTGTGCCTGGTGAGTCTGGGGAAACTGCTGGAAGCCAGCGTCAGCCGGAGCAGGGTGAGCCACGCGGAGGGGCTGGATCAGATAGGACACCAAGAGCTATTTGCAGTGACTTTGGCCTCCACTTGCGGGAGAGCGGAAGCCATGTGGAATGCCACGCTATGACTTAGGACTTAAGCATTTCTTTGACTGTAGTCTTAAGAACAGGTTGTCGAGTACGGAAGCAGAAAGACCCATCAGGGGGCGACGATTCAGTGAGAGAGTAATGGCGGCTTAAATCAGGGTGGCAGCAGCGAAGGTGGGCGAGGGTTAGGTTCCGGAGAAGGTAGAGTCGAATGGGCTTGTTGATGGGCTGCATGTGGGCTATGAGAGAAAGAGAGGCATCCAGAACAAATAGAAGGTTTTAGCCTGAGCAGCGGAGGGATGAAGTTGCTGTTAATTGAGATGGGGAAGACTATGAGAGGGACAGGTTTGAGGGGGAGAGCAGAAGTTTCTTTCTGGATATTTAAGTTTGAGATGGCAGTTAGACATCCAGTTGAGATGGTAGAGAGACCATTGCGTACGCTGTGTCTGGCACTTAGAGGGGAGGTCTGGTTTGGAAATACGCGTTCAGGAGTTAGCCAACAGCCAGTGGATAATTATTATCATGTTTAGGAACCTATTACATTTAGGAAGCGATAGGTAGCTTCAACCCTCTTCTCTTTTAACTGAAGGGGGTTTATGTGGAAAATATTTCTAAGCACATAAATGTCCTGCCTGTTCTGTGTTCATTGATAAAACTGAAATTAAAATATGGAACAGAGGCCGGGCGCGGTGGCTCACGCCTGTAATCCTAGCACTCTGGGAGGCCGAGGCGGGCGGATTGTTTGAGCTCAGGAGTTCGAGACCAGCCTGAGCAAGAGCGAGACCCCGTCTCTACTAAAATGGAAAGAAATTAGCTGGACAACAAAAAATACATAGAAAAAATTAGCCGGGCATGGTGGCACGTGTCTGTAGTCCCAGCTACTTGGGAGGCTGAGGCAGGAGGATCGTTTGAGCCCAGGAGTCTGAGGTTGCTGTGAGCTAGGATGACGCCACGGCACTCTAGCCCGGGCAACACAGTGAGACTCTGTCTCAAAAATATATATATATATATATATGGAACAGAGAGGAGTACAGACTAGAACAGAATGAGGTCTAGGAAGTGCAATGGCTGGTGGCGAGTACCTGGAATGTAACCTAAATTAGACGGGTGAATCCTCACAAGGTGGGTGTTACCACCTTCATTTCAGGGATGGGGAGACTGGCTTTCAAAGAAGTCCCGGGACTCACCCAGACTCGCACGGTCAGTGAGCGGCAGAGCTGGGAATCGAGTCCGGGTCTGTCTAACCCCGGAGCCCAGGTTCTTCCGATGACTCCCCACGGCCTCTCAATCTGCCAGTTGCACGGGCAGAAATCGTAGCATCCTCCGGGCTCGGCGCTCAGCCCTCTATCTGTGAGGTCGAGTTTTCTGTCCCAGGAGACGACCAGCCTGGACTCTGCAGGATGGGGCCGGGGGAGCTGCAGCCGGAAACCCCCGAGGCCGGAGAGCCATCGCCGCCGTCGGGCTGCAAGCGGAGGGTGTTGAGTAACCGACTCGCCACGAGGTTGCGGGAGGTCACGGATGAACGAAATACGCAAGGTCTGCTCACGAAGACAGATGTGGAGAGGGATCTAGCTCGTTATCTAACCACCATATTGACACCAGGCCAGAAAGTCTTTCAACTTAGGGGCGCCATGCGAGCCAATTTAAATAAACTCTGTCCAACATCATGAAAGCCCCCTCCCCTGCCTCCGTCGCTGTGCGCTGCCAGGTCGGCGCGGCCGTGTGGGGGAAGGACAGTGTCCTGGGGACGGGCCGCGGGCCGGGAGGGACCTGCAGAGCTGGGCGGCAATGAGCCTGCTCATCCCTAACTGCTCTTTCTTCTTGGGCCTCTGTGCAAGGGGCGGTTGTTTATCGCCTGCTGCCAAACCCAGGCGTCGAATGTCAGCGACCCGGATACGGGGCTGGGAGCCCGTTCAAGGTGACACGGACGATACCGCTGGATTGTGTGCTGGCGGCACCAGGGGAGGAAGGAAGGGGACACGGGATAGACGGATCGACATCCCTCACAGAGGCAGACGGCCGAGCCGCACCCGCAGCCTCGCCTTTCCAGAACACCAAAGAAGCCATTGTTCCCGCAGCCTTGTCTTTCCAGAACACCAAAGAAGCCCTTGTTCTCGACTCTGCATCTTGGTCTCCACAGGCGACAACCTGATCCCTGTTTAGAGATTTCTTTCCGCGGCAGAACTAAAGCAGTCTGTCTGTCCTGACACAAAAGGACCTGGAGGGGACACGTGTCCTGCCAGCCTGGTGCAAGGGAGGTGGCTCCACAGAGCTGCCTCTGCGAGGTCGGGGTTCGCGGTGGGGCCGCGAGGCCACGGCTCGCTCTCTCCCCGGGTCACCGAGCGACTCTTCCAGCTGCGAGGCCCCTCACCAGCATGACTGAAAGGCAGCGGACAGGGGGCAGCTTTCTTGCTCTGGCTTCTCTGGCGGGTCTCGGGGACAGGTCTGTGAGCGGATCCTGTGTTCTCTGCCTTCCCTGCTGCCTGTCGCAGGAAACTCGGCGGAGACAGACAGCCGGCGAGACGGGGTTTGTGTCACACGACCCGGTGGCATGAAGCCACGGGATGCAACCAATAGCGGCACTGAGCCACCCACACGAATCTTACACCCTCGTCTCGCGGGGTCTGATCTCCTGATGTCCTGGGGGAAGCGACACTCGGCCGGGCTGACGGCGCCCGGAGGCTTCGCTCTGAAACTGCCGGTGTTGGGGCGAATGAACGCAACACACGGTTCCACCCCCAAAAGTTAATTTTCTGCAAAAGCTTCCTGCAGAATGAAATGCCCCGGTACTCAGTAGCTGCAAAAGCGACAACCCGAGGGTCGAGCTGAGCCCCAGGAAGGGGGCAGCCCCGCAGAGGGCGGAGGTCCGTGCGGGCTCCGGCCACGTTGGTGGCTCGTCCCGGCCACCCTGGCGGGAGCTGTCACCAGTTCCTTCGTCCACAGAACTCAGGGGTGCGGTCACCGGTGTCCACGACTTGGCTCCAGAGCCTTCGAGTTACAAGGGGACGAACAAGTAGGGAAGGTGAGGGAGGCGCCGACGTTTGGGAAATCACGGTCTGGGAGGCAGGAGGGAAGCCGCCTGCAGGCCGAGGGCCAGAAACCCGGCCTCCTTCCTGCGCGGGCCCAGGGGGCCCAGCCGCCAAACCGCCGCATCTGGGAGGCTTTGCCGGGACTGAAGTTTCCAGAAACCTTGGAAGGGTTCGTTTATTTTCTGGCGGCCGAGGCTGACGGGGTAGTTGTCAGGGGAGGCCGTGGGTTTGACTGACGCTCGGGCAAGCACGCTTTCGTCAACGGCCAGGGAGCCCTCGGGGATCACCCGCTGCGGCCTGCCGTGTAGACCTTGCACGTGTGTGTGTCAGGGAGGGAGAACGGGGAGGAAGGATGGTCTCTCTTTGCTTTTAAATCCGGGCCAGAATCTCCTGCTTGGTGTGTACACCGCAGAGTCATCAGAGAGAGGAAGGCATCAGAGTTCTCTGCGTGCTAACCCTGCGCTAAGGACGGATTTCCATCCTCCTGCGGCCCAAGCGTCCCCGCCGTCGCCGGTCTAACAGGATTGTATCAGTGGGAATAGCCGAAATGTCACAGGCTCCCCGGCCCCCAGCTGCTTATCCCGGAAGCTCCAAAGTCTTCATCAAAGTCTCGCCCAGTTTTGGATGCTCCTCCGTGGGATCCCCCGTGACCTCGGGAACTGCCGTTCCACGCTCTTCTGTTCGGGGTTTCCCAGCTAGGGGTCTAGAAGCCACCTCCGCATGTCCCCCGCGGCCTTCCCGACAGTCCAGACGTCCGAGCCGAGGGGGTCGCCTTTTCCCAGGGGTCCACACCAGCAAGCTGCAGGGTGCCAAGGAGCTGCTGTGCTTTCGGGAGTTGCCACTGGGCTGAAACCACGCTGGCCCCTGCGCTCTGTGCCCTGCGCCTCCTGGGTAGCAACGATCGTGCTGGCAGGTCACGCACAACCCCGTTGAAACGTATCCTTCGTCTTCTGCCTGCAGCCCCCTGTCCACGCAGCGCAGGCAAACGATTCGGGAGGCCAGGAGGGAGGACCGGCGCTCCAGACCGGCGGTTCTCAGACTTCAGCACGCTCTGGAGTCATCTGAGTCTTTGTCAAAACGTAGATTTCCGGGTGTCAGCCCAGACGTCCCGATCTGGTAGATCAGGGGTTGGGCTCGAGATTTTCCACTTCTAGAGAATTCCCAGATGCTGCCGATGCTACTGGTTCAGGGGCCACGTTTTGAGAACCGCTGTTTTCCACACGAGCATGATGCTGCCCCGGGGCCCCTGTGCCATCGGTCGTCCTGGAGCTCCTGCCGCCAGCAGGACAGGCGTCGCTGGACACACGGGTCTCCGCAGAGGGCTCCATGTTCCAGCCGGCGCCTCCCTCACCGTCGTGGAAAACGGAACCTCGCCGACCGCCTGTGCGTTGCTTTCAAAGCAGACGTTGCCCGCTTGTATTCAGGACGCGTCGTCTTTGGCGCGGGTGCTTCAAACTCGCTCGTCCCTTAGGCGCGAGTTGCTGACAGCTCGTCCCGCGGGTCGGGGGTGGCTCCCCGAAATGCGAAGAATGACCTGTTGTAGTGCGGAGGGCGCAAACAGACCACAGGAGAATTCAATGAAGCCAAATTGAGAGTCTTTATTAGCTGGCCAGCGACCACCTCCGCCCGCATAAAAGCAGTACGAGAGGATGGCCCCATCTCAAGTTTCTACGAGGGTTTTATACTATTTTTGAGGGAGGCTACGTGACACAG
>NW_012150396.1:6603053-6618658 GCF_000956105.1 Propithecus coquereli | reverse complement strand
ACAACCTGATCCCTGTTTAGAGATTTCTTTCCGCGGCAGAACTAAAGCAGTCTGTCTGTCCTGACACAAAAGGACCTGGAGGGGACACGTGTCCTGCCAGCCTGGTGCAAGGGAGGTGGCTCCACAGAGCTGCCTCTGCGAGGTCGGGGTTCGCGGTGGGGCCGCGAGGCCACGGCTCGCTCTCTCCCCGGGTCACCGAGCGACTCTTCCAGCTGCGAGGCCCCTCACCAGCATGACTGAAAGGCAGCGGACAGGGGGCAGCTTTCTTGCTCTAGCTTCTCTGGCGGGTCTCGGGGACAGGTCTGTGAGCGGATCCTGTGTTCTCTGCCTTCCCTGCTGCCTGTCGCAGGAAACTCGGCGGAGACAGACAGCCGGCGAGACGGGGTTTGTGTCACACGACCCGGTGGCATGAAGCCACGGGATGCAACCAATAGCGGCACTGAGCCACCCACACGAATCTTACACCCTCGTCTCGCGGGGTCTGATCTCCTGATGTCCTGGGGGAAGCGACACTCGGCCGGGCTGACGGCGCCCGGAGGCTTCGCTCTGAAACTGCCGGTGTTGGGGCGAATGAACGCAACACACGGTTCCACCCCCAAAAGTTAATTTTCTGCAAAAGCTTCCTGCAGAATGAAATGCCCCGGTACTCAGTAGCTGCAAAAGCGACAACCCGAGGGTCGAGCTGAGCCCCAGGAAGGGGGCAGCCCCGCAGAGGGCGGAGGTCCGTGCGGGCTCCGGCCACGTTGGTGGCTCGTCCCGGCCACCCTGGCGGGAGCTGTCACCAGTTCCTTCGTCCACAGAACTCAGGGGTGCGGTCACCGGTGTCCACGACTTGGCTCCAGAGCCTTCGAGTTACAAGGGGACGAACAAGTAGGGAAGGTGAGGGAGGCGCCGACGTTTGGGAAATCACGGTCTGGGAGGCAGGAGGGAAGCCGCCTGCAGGCCGAGGGCCAGAAACCCGGCCTCCTTCCTGCGCGGGCCCAGGGGGCCCAGCCGCCAAACCGCCGCATCTGGGAGGCTTTGCCGGGACTGAAGTTTCCAGAAACCTTGGAAGGGTTCGTTTATTTTCTGGCGGCCGAGGCTGACGGGGTAGTTGTCAGGGGAGGCCGTGGGTTTGACTGACGCTCGGGCAAGCACGCTTTCGTCAACGGCCAGGGAGCCCTCGGGGATCACCCGCTGCGGCCTGCCGTGTAGACCTTGCACGTGTGTGTGTCAGGGAGGGAGAACGGGGAGGAAGGATGGTCTCTCTTTGCTTTTAAATCCGGGCCAGAATCTCCTGCTTGGTGTGTACACCGCAGAGTCATCAGAGAGAGGAAGGCATCAGAGTTCTCTGCGTGCTAACCCTGCGCTAAGGACGGATTTCCATCCTCCTGCGGCCCAAGCGTCCCCGCCGTCGCCGGTCTAACAGGATTGTATCAGTGGGAATAGCCGAAATGTCACAGGCTCCCCGGCCCCCAGCTGCTTATCCCGGAAGCTCCAAAGTCTTCATCAAAGTCTCGCCCAGTTTTGGATGCTCCTCCGTGGGATCCCCCGTGACCTCGGGAACTGCCGTTCCACGCTCTTCTGTTCGGGGTTTCCCAGCTAGGGGTCTAGAAGCCACCTCCGCATGTCCCCCGCGGCCTTCCCGACAGTCCAGACGTCCGAGCCGAGGGGGTCGCCTTTTCCCAGGGGTCCACACCAGCAAGCTGCAGGGTGCCAAGGAGCTGCTGTGCTTTCGGGGGTTGCCACTGGGCCGAAACCACGCTGGCCCCTGCGCTCTGTGCCCTGCGCCTCCTGGGTAGCAACGATCGTGCTGGCAGGTCACGCACAACCCCGTTGAAACGTATCCTTCGTCTTCTGCCTGCGGCCCCCTGTCCACGCAGCGCAGGCAAACGATTCGGGAGGCCAGGTGGGAGGACCGGCGCTCCAGACCGGCGGTTCTCAGACTTCAGCACGCTCTGGAGTCATCTGAGTCTTTGTCAAAACGTAGATTTCCGGGTGTCAGCCCAGACGTCCCGATCTGGTAGATCAGGGGTTGGGCTCGAGATTTTCCACTTCTAGAGAATTCCCAGATGCTGCCGACGCTACTGGTTCAGGGGCCACGTTTTGAGAACTGCTGTTTTCCACACGAGCATGATGCTACTCTGGGGCCCCTGTGCCATCGGTCGTCCTGGAGCTCCTGCCGCCAGCAGGACAGGCGTCGCTGGACACACGGGTCTCCGAGAGGGCCCCACGTTCCAGCCGGCGCCTCCCTCACCGTCGTGGAAAACGGAACCTCGCCGACCGCCTGTGCTTTGCTTTCAAAGCAGACGTTGCCCGCTTGTATTCAGGACACGTCGTCTTTGGCGCGGGTGCTTCAAACTCGTTCGTCCCTTAGGCGTGAGTTGCTGACGGCCCGTCCCGCGGGTCGGGGGCGGCTCCCCGAAATGCGAAGAATGACCATTCGTGGGGCTCCTCCCGCTGCCTGCATAAATTATTATAGTGGGGGGAGCAAATTTCCTTCCTTTGGGGGACTGGTAGAGGTGCTCACGGGCGGGAGGAGGGGAGGAGGAGACAGGAGGGGCCGCTGCTTCCTCACTCCCCAAGCAGCTTCCCGTCTCCACCGTTCTCTTCTGAGCCGCCCTCGCTCCTCCTCGTTTCAGTCAGATGTGGATTCTCCCAGCTTCTTCCTCCCGCGCTCACATCTGTCTCCACCGACGCCCTCGTCCGCCCCCGGGTCCTGCCTTCCTCCGTCGGGTCTTTAACTCCTGCTCCGTGAGCCCTGTTCTTTCATGGTACAAACAGACTCGAGTCTCCTTGATCCCAATAAGATTCTCCCTGTGGCTTCTGCCCTCTCGTTTTTAGCCTTCACCATCAAGTTTCTGGAAATTGCAGTCTTTTCACTCTTTCTCTGTTTTCACTTCCGGTTCCCTCCTCAACCCGCTGCAACCTGGCGTCCGCCCCACTGCGATTACTCTCGTCAGAGTCACCATGCATTTACTGAGCACCTACTATGTGCCAGACACAGCCTGGCATTCACAGTCTGGGGCAAGAGAGACACAGCCGGCACTCACGCAGCTTGCCATCTAGTTGGGGAGCAGGTTTTAAACCACTTGGAAATAGACAGGCAGTTACAAAACTGAAAATGGGGAGAAAATGGGGAGGGGAAGTTTCTGAATATAATGGCCAGGGAAGGTCTCCATGAGAATGTGACATTTAAGCTGATAAAACAACCGTTTCTTAATCACTTATATTACTGGGCCTTCCACAGCATCTGACATTCCCAGCCATTCTTTGCCCCTCAGCTGAGCTGCAGGTTCTTGCTGTGCGGACCTCTTGGCCTCTTCCTGCGCCTCCCGCCCGTCCATCTCTGTCCCTGTGCTCTCTGCCATCCTCGACAGAGGTTGTTCGGGCTCCGCCCTCAGCCTTCCTGTCTCACTCACGTCCTCCCCAGGTTCATCCGTAACGTTAATGCTGCGGATGTCCCAGTGTCCCCCGAGTGTGTGTGTCCACCCCAGACTGCTGCCCGAGCCCCCGACTCGTCACCCCGCTTCCTTCCAGGCGACCGCATCCGGGTTTCCGTCCGGCATTTCGAGTCCAGAGCTGAATCTGACGTCCCCGCCTCTTTCCACCGCGGCCAGCGACGCCGCGCGACGAAGCCCACCCCGGAGCCAACCTGCATTTCTCGGTCTTCCTTCTCTGGCCCTGGCACCGCGTATATAGACGCCTTCTGAAAAATCACCAAGTGCTATTGGTTCTGTCTCCTCGAGATTTCCTGTCTCTGCTCTTCCGTTATGTGGCCATTGTTCAGACACCCCCCCCCCGCCCCCCAGCTAGAGAGGCCTTACTGGACTCCTCAGCCAAGGCCTCTCCTCCCATCGATCTCTTCTCTGCGATCAGAGGGACACGCCTGACATTCAGGTTGAGCAGACCACGCTGCTGCCCAGGATTCTCCAGCGGCCGCCGTCTGGGTCCTGCTCTGTGCTTCAGTCCTGCTCTGGCCCTGTCTCGGGGCCGGGGGGACATGCTCAACCTAAGCTTGAGCTACGACCACCGCCAAGTCAGATGTCCAGACCCTCAGGACCCCCTGTGTGCAGGATGAGAAGGGCCTCCCTCTGCGCTCTTGCCAGGCCCCGGCAGTCCTGGGGACAGGCACTCTGCTGCCTCAGACGTTCCCCTCCGCTCTGCCTCCCTGAGCTTCCTCTCCGCCTCGTCTCCCCGCTGCTGTGCGTTCTGTTTTCTCTACCTGCGATGCCCCCTGCTTCTGCTCGCCAGGGCGAAATTCCTATTCCTCATTAGGCTTCAGCAAAGGGTCCTCCCCACCACCCCGGCAAACCCAGGCATGCTTTCTGCGTTCTTGCTGCGCTTCGACTCACATTTTTTTTTTTTTTTTTGAGACAGAGTCTCACTGTGTTGCCGGGCTAGAGTGCCGTGGCGTCGTCTTAGCTCACAGCAACCTCAAACTCCTGGGCTCAAGCGATCCTCCTGCCTCAGCCTCCCGACTAGCTGGGACTACAGGCATGCGCCACCATGCCCGGCTAATTTTTTCTATATATTTTTAGTTGTCCAATTAATTTCTGTCTAATTTTAGTAGAGATGGGGTCTCGCTCTTGCTCAGGCTGGTTTCGAACTCCTGAACTCAAACAATCCGCCCGCCTCGGCCTCCCAGAGAGCTAGGATTACAGGCGTGAGCCACCGCGCCCAGCCTGCCTCACCTTTGTGGCCATTCTCTGATTACTCAAGGACACTGCTGCATCCTCTCCATTTTCCTGGAATTTCCCAGCCCATCCTTTACATGCAGACACCATGAATAAAGGATGCTGCCTCTACTAGCTACGAAATGCATCTTGCTTGCCGATTTTACCATGGCTTGCATTTCAGCGGCAGAATTTAGAAGCAGCACATCAGCATAGGCATGTTATTTTTGATAATATTAGCTACCCTATTTATCGAGTCTTTTCTCTGTGCCAGGCACTTTGATAAGTGTTTTATAAATATTATCACATTTATCTTCACTATAACCCTGAAAAGCACACGTCATTATTAAACCCACTTTACAGATGTGGGAACAGAGGCTCAGCAAGGTTCAATTAAGTGTCCCAGGCCACACAGCCAGAAAGGGAAAAGCCAGAGTTCCCATCTGATGACTGCAGCACACATACCCATCGCTGCGAAGCGCGCGATCCTCCTCTTCCCCCCACTGCAAATGGGTTTAAACAGACCCCAAAGTAGCAAAGTTCCTATAGGGTCAAGAAGCTGTCAGTGCTTTTCCTTAAGGAAGGAATATGGAGATATAAAGACAAATAACCTGCTAAATTTGAATTCCAGTTTTATTTAGAATATTTATAATAAGAGACATATTTAAAGATGGTTTTTAAAATCAAGAGTCCTAATAGGAAACTTGTTTCAAGAGATTCTTATTCTTTAGATTATGCAGTTAGGTTACTTCTAGAACAGAGACAAAAAGAGCGCTGTGCCGTCGTGAAGTAAAAATCTCTTCCCTCTTACCTGAGCCCGTGAATTCTAAGATGGTTAGAATAGCAAACATATTATGGATGCCAATAATCAAGCAGCAGAGGAAAGATTTATCATGGTACTTTTGTGCTCAGAGGTGCCAGGATCATGTTCTAATCCTCGCATCAAGATAAAATTCCCCACCAAGGGGCCTGGGGAGACCCGCCGTCACCACCCGCCACAGAATTAACTCGCTGTGCTTTTAGGGGACAGATGCATCTTAGGGCCCAGAGTCGCTTTTAGACAAAGCACGAGAGCATTTGGCAACAGGCAGGGGCTGACAGGGAATGGCAGTTTGCAGCTCCATGCAGCTGATTCAAAATGGGACATTTGGAAATGAAGAGGTCGGGGCCGGTTGGCGGCTTATCCAGATGGACTTGCCTCGCTCCTCGCGGGTGCGGACAAGACCGTTTCTGCAAAGGTTCAGTGGGGTGGCAGCAGCGGCCGGCCACTGCCGTGTCTTTCTTGCAGCTGGCAAATGCTGACGGCTCTCGGGATGTCTGGCGAACAACCCTGGCAGACAGGCGTCATTTCCCCACAGCTCAGCAAGGAATGCCCCGATTCCACGGGGCCCAGCCGGTGCTGTTTAGCAGCCCCCGCCCTCAGCTTGAGTAACCTTGTAAAAGGAAGGGCTCCGATTCCTCCTTCCTTCCTTGCTCTTCGTCGCGCCCGTAGCAAGCCTTAGCACCTTCTGTGGTCTGACTGCTTAATTCCCACGTAACAGGTGCAAAGAGACCTCAGGCGTGGAGACGTCACGAGATTTACGGTCCTTCTAAGGGCGAATCGGTAATAAGGTGGAAAGCTCTCTGCTAGCAGGTTAGTAATGAGAACCATGAAAATAGCTACCTCCGTTTTCATGTGCTCTGTGTGTTACGTACCGTTTGCCTCATAACCGCTTTCTCCTTTCCTCCTTACACCAAGCCTACAAAATGGCATTAATCGACTTCATTTAACAGATTAAAAAAACCCCAAGACTGAAGAAGACAGAACAGTTTTCCCAAGGTCACACAAACAGTGGCAAGGTCTGAGCCCGAAGCACAGACGCCCCATCTTGCGAGGTGGCGCCTCTAGGGACGGCCTCGGCTCGCAGGGAAGCCAGGTCTGGCTTTTGTGAGCACACAGCCCGGCTGTGGGCCACGCCACCCAGCTCTGGTCTGGTTCCCTTGGCTAATTCCTTTGCACGTGGCAACCTCTACACAGGGACAATGACCATTATTTCTTTAGTCTCCCCCTGCACATCCCAGGGTGAAGGTGCTTAATCTGTCGTCGATGGATGCTTTTTATGCTGTGAACAGTGTTCTCTTCCTTCCTTCCTTCCGTGAACACCCAGTGAAGCCCAGCACTTCGGTGACAGTACCACTTTCTGTGAGAAATAGCAAAATGAAGATGCCACCCATCTCGCCCTCAAAGGAATCTAGAACGAGGGAAGCAGCACACACTGGAAGAGGAACCCCACGCACACCCTGCCTTTCCTTGCTTCTCCCCTCGAAACGGGGGTCGTAATCTGATGCGTCTGTTTCTAGACCAGTTTTGGGGGCCACACTTACTGACGGGTGGGGTGACTGCTCAGCGTTTAAGAGGTTCTGTCTCCCTCTCTGTTCCACGGCGAGGGGCACAACCGTTAGGCTGAACTGAGGTCCCTTTGTTACCGGCCGTCTTGTTGTTGTTGTTGCCCTTTGACGTGCGTGTTTAAAGCTTACGGGCCCTTTGCTTCTAATTCCCATACCACGCGGTAAACTGCAAGGTGGGATTCTGGGAGTCAGATTCTGGCTGGGGCAGCCGAGGGTCTGTGCAGGCCTCCAGCCTAAGCCGGCGGTTTTGACCCAGGTTCGCGGGAGCTCTGGGGTGGGGCGTAGCGGTCGCCGGCCCAGCCACGAACTGCTGCTCTGTTTTCCACTGACTCTCACCCCTGCTCCGTAAAATCCACCTGAAAACTCCGTAAAGAGGAGTGTGACCAGCAGGGATTTTTAGGCCACCATAAAATACCACCAGAACTTGAACCCTGTGCCCGACGTAGCCCCCCAGCCGCGTCACAGAGGCAGGACAAAGCAGGTGTCACCCTGGAGGGCCATATGGAACTCTAGGGATGCACACTGTTGACTCGAGGGCCTTGGGGAATATGTGGGTTTTCAGGTTTTTTTCTCCTGATACTGGTTCAAACAGTGGCCGTGGGATATAGAGCGTTGAGAGCCGAGGAGCGCGCAGAGCAGGGGGCAGTGAGAGCGGCCGTGGCTGCCGGGGGGGCTAACGCAAGGCCGGCTCAGCAGGGCCTCCCACGCTGGCTGCTCCGTGGTGGGAGCACGAGGCGTCTGCCCACCTGTGCGGAATCCAACGCCCACCGCGCTCACTTATTAATGCCCTTGTTAGGGGTGTCCTTAAAGCTTACTAGATCCAAATAACTCCATGGGTGCCTGTCAGAGAACACGATGAATTATGTAGTTTTGTGCCTGTAACAAGTCCAGACGCAGCTTTCTAAAAAGTCAGAGCCACCGTGGATAACACTCTAGATGCATACTCCAAACACCGGTGTTTTAATACTCTGCTGATTCTTATTAACGTAGTTCTGTTTTGATGTGATCCTGCCCCTTGAAATGAGTCCTGCTCTCTCTCTGTAAGGGTTTCTGTGCATGTGATCAGTTTACTGCTCCCGTCTGCAGGGAGTAACGGCTGCGGATCTTGCAGATGCCGCTGAGCGCGATGACCTTGAGCAGGCAGAGAGAAATAAGGGCTGCTCTTCATCTTGCAACCACTGATTTTCTGCAAGACAAACCACAAAGCTGCTTTGAAGCCTGGGAAGAGGGGGATAAAACTGAGGGAAGGGATGGATTTGAAACAAAGTTAATCTCTGCCATCGAGGGGCAGATAGTTATTGGCAATATTGAAACTGCCAGATTTTATCAAGAGAATTTGGGTTATTTTAAAAGTGGTGTGTTTTACGTTGGTAAAACTTGGTTTGGAAAGGGTAGTATGCAAAACAAAGAGAAGTCTGAAAGAATCTTGTATAAAATTTATCCACTTAGCAGAGATGGTTGCTTTAAATTGAATCAAACAGTAGCAAGTGTGCTGTGTATGATATTAACACTGCTCGTGAATCTTTCCTTTCTTTTAATGCTGCATAATAGAGCCGGGCGGGGTGGCTCACGCCTGTAATCCTAACACTCTGGGAGGCCGAAGAGGGAGGATCGCTTGAGGTCAGGGGTTTGAGACCAGCCTGAGCAAGAGCGAGACCCTGTCTCTACTAAAAATAGAAAGAAATTAGCTGGACAACTAAAAATATATAGAAAAAATTAGCTGGGCATGGTGGCGCATGCCTGTAGTCCCAGCTACTCGGGAGGCTGAGGCAGGAGGATCACTTGAGCCCAGGAGTTTGAGGTTGCTGTGAGCTAGGCTGACGCCACGGCACTCTAGCCCCGGGCAACATAGTGAGACTCTGTCTCAGAAAAAAAAAAAAATGCTGCATAATAGGACCAGATATATGAATAGTAAGAGTAATTATTTGTTGTGTCCATATTTCTTCTTTAAAAATTACACAATAGATCAAAATTTTGGCTTGATAGTTTTACAGGACAGTTATATTTTTCTAAAAATTGTAAACATATTCAAATGATACTTTTCCATGAGCTTCAATATACGCCTTGGAGACAGGGAGATAAATGTTATTTTCCCTTTTGTGTTACGTACGTGAGGACCCAGAGCGTCGGAGAACCTCTGTGAGCTTCAGGAATCCGGCTTCTCTGGTACTGAGCCTCCTCCTCTTCCTGTAGCTCCCTGCGATTCGAGGTTTAAGGGAGAGGAAAACTCTCTCTTTCTCTCCTCTTCCTAAAACATGCTTTTGTCGGGGTGGTCTTTTTTAATTTACTTAACGTGATAGTGTTGGGATCTTGGAACATAGTTCTTATTCTCGAGGTGTCTCGGGGTTACGTGCCGACACTGGAAATCGGAGACCCTGCTGTGAAGACGGTCGCTCTCTTGAGCACGGGGGCTTTGAGCTTCCTAACCAGTGCTGCGTGAAGCGGGATTTACCCTAATTCTGGGGGCTTAAGGGAACTTAGTGCTGTGAAACGAAAGATCCTTGAGAAACTTCCACCCCTCTCTTAATCGTGAACACTAAACAAATGCCAGCCAACCTGAAACCTCGGCCCATCCTTCCTCATTCCAGCCTTCTGAGATCCGGGTGAACAAAACATAACACATGCCGTCTGAGGGGGAGCCGTAGCAGAGGAGCTGAGGCTTCACCCGGCCCGGGACGGCTGGGGCACTCACGCCCCTCGTGGCGCAATAAACGCCAGGACCTGGAGCCAGTGCGTCGGGGGGAGCGTGTTTGGGACGACAGCATTTGGAGCTGTCGGTGGGTCCCTTTCACCGTTTGCTGTTTTCGTTTGGTGAGTTTTATATAACTAAGTTGTGCCAAATATTTAGTTTCGCATTTTGTTCAGATCTTTAACAATCAGCGTTTTGTTTCAGCTAAGTAATGAAGTGCACACCCGACAACACACTCACATAAAACCTCAACCGGGCTTTGCAAGAAATGCCCAGCCAGCTTTTTAAAAAGTGGTTCAGTTCATGCCCTGGGCAGGACAAGCTAATTAAAAGGGCTAAATAATTGCAACAGTTAATTTCCTCATTAATTTATTCTTTTTGATTTAACAGAAGTTGGCTGACAATAATTAACTTTAATACGAATTGTGATAGAACTTCACTTAATCAAAAGAGGCAATTTTAAATTCATTTCGGAATGTCATACAATTAATTATTTACAGGGCACTTAATATAGTCAGCTTCTGCCTGAGCTGTTGTCATGTTATGGGATAGTTTTTTCACAAATATGTGATGTCTTGCTTTATGTAAATTATGTAAGTCACCACAGAAATTTTAAATAGTTGTTATACTGCTGCTTAGATTCATATTAAAATAACATGTCCACAATTTACACTGCAATGAGGGGGTTAAGATTTAATTTATTAAAATCATCTCTTTATTATTTCAGTCACTTACACACATACACATATGTGCAATTTACGAGTGAGGGTGTTTCTAAAAAGTCAGACTCACTGTCGGTAACACTCTAAATGTGAACTCCAAACACCAGCACTTCAATACTCCGCTGATTCTCACTGACATATTTCTGTTTTGATGTGATCCTACTCCTTAAATATCCAACCGGCACGTTTCACGTCCACCGGGCTTTATAAAACATTAGTTGACCAGAAGCGATGACAGAGGCTTCGATCGTTTCTTGTCTTTTAAAAACAGTGATGAGTAGCTGTAGGCGTATTCCTTTCTGAGTATGGACCGGTCCTTCTCTGTTGCCTGGGATGCTGTGAGACTCATCTGCTTAGGATTTATGTTAATCAGTTTAACGTGAAAAAAGGGGAGGGACATTTTAGAAATTTCCTTGTTATCAGGAAAACGGTGCCCTCGTGACTCTTTCTAGGCACCAAATTGCGGCATGAACCAAAATGACCGACTTTAAGACATGCTGATATGAAAAAAATCTTGTTACAAATTAAACGCAGATAACCCACCATTTAGGAGGACTGTACCGTGATTGAGCTGTAGTAGCCCAAAGGAGGTGGAAAACTTTTCACACTGATCAGCCTCCATCAGACTAATCTGAGAAAGTAAATAACTCCAACTAACCTCCTAGCTCTGCATCAGTATCTGAGTATTTGTGATATATATGAACGGTTTCTGGAATTCATTTTTCTGGGAGTAAACCACTACCATGTTCTGCAATGGGCTAAACTCTGCTCCTCCTAAGCACACGCACACACGTGCGTGCACACACATGAGCACGCACACACACACACACACAACTTGTCTGGGTAAAGCGAGTTACCAAATGTAGCACTTATTTACAGGGAATGTATCGTAAATAGCTTTTCAGTTTTTATCACGGAAAGATGACGATTTCGGCCCACATTCAGTCTCTCTTTCTACACAATACCACTGTCTGGGCAGTGCAGTGGGGGACAGCTTTCCACAGCAACTGGGATTTCTTGATAATGCTCAATGTGCTTCGTCAGCTGAATTCTTGTGGCTTTGTGTGGCAGTGTGGTAAAAATACACGATCAGGTTTCACCATTAAGAAAATTCTTTCAGCAATACATGTATAGTCAAGTTTCTTGCCTGGACAGCTGAACGTTTGAGAGTTGTGAGATTTACAAAGATGTCTCGAGACAAGGTTTAAGGACGCCTGGCTCTGTCCTGCAGTGGCAGGGCCGCGAGGACCCGGGCTGTCGGTGCCGGGGCCACCCTGTCCTTCCTGCGGCTGGCACACTCCTGGCTCTTCATATCTGAGGAGACGGGACGGTGAGGAGGCCCGTTGGCTTGATCTTATTAATGCCGCCATCTAGAATGCAGATTCTTGGGTATTTCATTTTCACAAGGTGGGCTGCAAACTGGAAGAGAAAAAAAGGCCAAATTTATAGAGGGTATCCAAGAGCTTTCTTCCATCCAGTGGTTTTCTTGCGCTGTGAAAGACAAAACAGTTTTAACGTTACTATTGTAATCACTGTTACATGAATAGATTATTAATTTGGTTGTTGATATAAATTCACTCTTTCATATGTTGGCAGACAACTTCTTTATGCTATGGGCATGTGTCTCTCTAGTCCTCCTTTACGATTTTTTAGATAGGCGATAAATACAAGGCAAACAACTCAAATCCAGTATAAAAGGGAACAGAGTGCGACCCCTGCATAAACTCAGCCTCTTTCCCCCTGTCCCCAGTCCCCCTCTCCAGAGTGCACTGATGCTACTATTTCCTCGTGTATTCTTCCAGCGATACTCGAAACAAGCTCAGATCTACACCGAAACGTTTTCACATCACGGTCTACTTACTGGTTGTTGCAATTCTGTGCACGACGTCCCAGAGAGGGCCCGGGAACTGGCTGTAACGTGCTTTCGGAGCAACCACAATTAACATTTTGAGTCCATGAACTCGGAATGACTTTTAAGGACTGATCCGGGATGTCTTGAGATGCTGGCACAAGCCTCTGTAGCAGTTACCGAGACACACACACCTGACGCAGCCACACCCGCCTGTCCCTGGTCACTGCCTGCCTGTGTCCGTTCCCTGGCTTTGGCGATACAGCAGCCCTGAACCACCTGCCAGATGATGACTTGTCACGCTGCTTTAGGATTCAGAACCTTCGTCTGGGCAGGTCACCCGCTGTTGCGAACACGCTGTTTCCCTCCGTTCCTTGCCCCCCTTTAGTTCCTCCTCAACAGCCACCCCCACACCCCCAAACCTGCCTGACTGCTATTTATGTTCCTTCTCCAGGAGCTAAGCTGCCATTAGATTAGGGCCCTACTTCTCACACAACGAAGTTTCTTGTGTGAATCTCAACCTTTGGCCTTACCCCATTTATTTAAATGACCCATTCAAGAGTTTTTTTTTTATTTCGGCATATTATGGGGGTACAGATGTTTAGGTTACGTATGTTGCCCTTTCCCCCCCTTCCCCCCTAAGTCCGAGTTTCAAGTATGTCCATCCTTCGGGTGGTGCGCATTGCACTCTGTGTGTGTGCAAATACCCGTCCCCTCCTCCCTCCCCTAAGAGTTTTCTTTATCAGACTGTAAACTCCTGCAGGACAGTGACCCTGTTCTTTTCATTCCTGGTGCCCGGCACATGGTGGGGACTCAGTATGCGTTTGTTGGACTGAAGTCAACGATGACAAATGCCCGTATAACCTCGGGCGAAAGTACGAACAAGTGTTTGCTTGGCTCTTTGGCTGCCCTATTTCTGTTCCCTGCTCGTGCGAGTGCCTGTTCCTCCTCACTGGGCATCTGTGGCCTTGAGTTCTTTTCGATGACTCTATTATATCAAAACCTGACCGCTTCTTGGGGCTGTTTGAAGCTTAGCAGTGAGTAAGGTCTCAAGCCAACATCTAAACTTGCGGGTTCGAAGAGTCGGCCGAGTGGGCTGGCTGGGGCAGGTTCAAGGCTTCACTCCGCAGACTGCGCTTTCTTCATCTGCGCTGAGGGATGGGCATTTTTAAACAAACACCCCTACATGACTCTAAAGCATGTGGCCCATGGAAAGTGTTTAAAAAATACTGTCTTAAGACAAAAGGATAAAGGTATTGGTCAGGAGGTGGAACAGATGAAGCTGGACTGGGATCTTCACAACCGTCCCAGCGACTCAGGCGAGGGTGTCAGCGCTGACCTCACCTGTCCCCTCCACTGTCCTCTGCACCAGCCTCCTCCGTTACCCCAACAGGGATTCGAATGCTGCTCGCAGCCCAAACCCTATACTCGTTTAGAGCTGCCAGGTGGGAATCCCTGATAGTAACTAACGCTGAAGAGAGACAGTGCTCCTGTGTTCCAGATTTCAAGAGAGCTGGAGTGAGCTGGTCTCGCACCTGTTCTCGCTGACGGTTCTCTGGACCCTGGTCCTGACGAACGAAGGCACTGGGTCCGTCTGCCCTGAGTCAAGTGCAGGCAGCGCCGTCCCTGGTACCACGCAGTTTCGGAAACACTGGGCTGGGCGCTTCCATACGCAGCCATACACTTACCACGTAGGCAGCAAGTCTAAGATACACACAGCATTGCTTACAAGGCCTTGGGGCTAAGCAGTCTTAGCTTTCAGTACTTTCAAAACACCATGGGAGTCAGAAAATGAGTAAGGAAGGGCTGTGTGTTCAACTCCTCTCCCTTAAACTCTGCTGCAGAGCGGGGCAGCGTTCCTGCTGCGTGGGGGGGAGGCCGGGACAACCAGCTGCTGCGGCGCTGGAAAATGGTGAAGACAAAGCGGGCAGGACAGAGCACTCTGGAGCAGCTAGGTCGCTGCTGCGTGGGAGGTCTAAGAAGCAAAGCAGAGACGGCAAATGTTTAGATGCCTTGAACAGAAGCAGGACTGTGTTTAAGTTAAAAAAAAAAAAAGGAAGAACTGTTGAGTTTTCACGTAAGACGATGAGTTCTGCTCCTCTGATGCTCTGCTCTTTCCAATGACCTGTGTTACATACCGGCCCCTAAAGGTGAAACCAGGACTGAATCTTTTCCACTCCTACCACAGTCCTCTCTTTCTCCATCTGTTTGTTTGGTCATTCATTTACCAATCAAACCTTTCACTGAGCATCTACTACGCACCAGACACTGTTCCAGGTTTTGGAGTGTTGCTGGAGCTCGGCGGAGGGGACAGAGAGTAATGAGCAGTTAGTACGAAGCAGTATGGGTATTACCAAAGCAGAAGTCCAAGGCATCTAGCAGTTCAGAGTAATACATGGAGTTTCTGAATTTAATAGGGGTTGGGGGAGCTGAGTTTTTTCTTTTTGCTTTTTTTTCTCTTTTCTTTCTATTCTTTTTTTTTTCTGAGACAGAGTCTCCCTGTCTTGCCTGGGCTAGAGTGCCGTGGTGTCATCCTAGCTCACAGTAACCTCAAACTCCTGGGCTCAAGCGATCCTCCCTCCGAGTAGCTGGGACTACAGGCATGCGCCACCATGCCCGGCTAATTTTTTTCTATATATTTTTAATTGTCCAGCTAATTTCTTCCTATTTATAGTAGGAAGAGGCTATTTATAGCCTCTTGCTCAGGCTAGTCCCGAACTCCTGAGCTCAAACGATCCACCCGCCTCGGCCTCCCAGAGTGCTGGGATTACAGGCGTGAGCCACCGCGCCCGGCCTCTATTCTTCTTTTGTTACTGGCTCGGGAAGGGAATGGGAATCCAGACGTGGTGGCCCCGACTGCTGCGCTCATCAGACAGCGCTCTCTGTGGCCAGAGCTCGACGGGTTAGGGAGGAAAGAAAGGGCTGCGACTGGGCTGGGTGGCTTTTCACCGTGTGAAAAAGGTCACATACAACATAAAGACAACATGGGGGAGGACGGGAGAAAAGGCATTCAGAGTACAGAGTTTTTTGTTTTTTTTTTTAATTTCAGAATATTACAGGCGTATAAACGTTTTGGTTACATAAATTGCTTTTGCACCGTTTGAGTCAAAGTTGTAAGTGTGCCCATCCCCCAGATAGCGTGCACTGGACCCGTCAGGTGTGGACTCACCCATCCCTCCTCTCTCCTCCCTCCTCGGCTTCCAATGCATGTCGTTACTTCCCTATGTGCAGATAAGACTCGTCCCCAAATGGAACGCAGGGTGGGGCTTTACAGAGAGCTGCCTATGAAGAAGTAGTGATTT
>NW_012150396.1:6589386-6593743 GCF_000956105.1 Propithecus coquereli | reverse complement strand
TATCTCATTGTGGTTTTGATTTGCATTTCCTTGATTAGAGATGTTGAGCACTTTTTCATGTTTGTTGGTCATTAGCCTGTCTTCCTTTGAAAAGTTTCTGTTCATGTCTTTGCCCACTTTTTAAGGGGGCTGTTTGATTTTTTCCTTGCTGATTTTTCTGAGTTCTGTGTAGATTCTAGTTATCAGCCCTTTACTGGATGTGTAGCATGTGAATATTTTCTCCCATTCTGTAGGTTTTCTGTTTGCTCTCATGATAGTTTCCTTGGCCGTGCAGAAGCTTTTAAATTCGATCAGGTCCCATTTATTTATTTTTGTTGTTGCTGTGATTGCCTTTGGCGTCTTCTTCATAAATTCTTTCCCTAGGCCCAAAAAATATGGAACGCTTCACGAAACTGCATGTCATCCTTGCCCAGGGGCCATGCTAATCTTCTCTGTATCGTCCCTATTTTAGTATATGTGCTGTGAAGTGAGCATTGTTTTTCATTTTAAATGTGGCAAAATTAAGGCTTGAATTGACTTTACGCTTATTTGGATACAAAGGTCTTCCTACTCTCATAAACCCTACCAGTAGATGCAGCCTGTATTTGTTTGGCTTGCAAGGATCAGCACAAAACTGCATCCACTCTTGAAGCAGCACACATTTCAGAGACTTGGGACTCTACTTCACTCACTTCAGATTATCCGACTTCCCTTAAAGCTGACGTAACTTTGCCCATAGCATATCTAGATGTGCTTGGCTATGCAATAGCTCGCTGCTTTATTTAACCTTTAGGAAAAGGTAAATGAGGGAATAACTGACAAGTAGGATTTAGCGGGATTTGGTTCTGGTCCAGAGAGGCCTCTATGTGGAATCCTAATAAGTGTAAGATGAGCTGTTTCCAGTATTTTCCAAAGGGCTGACCAGACAAAAGTGAGAAGCAAAGAATCCTTCAAATTCTTTCTTAGATGACCTTTTGAATATGATATACTGTCGGGTCTGAAATCTTAGTGGTTCATAACCACCAGGTATGATCTGGACAAGGTTAATAATTATTTTTAAAGTCTTCTGAGTTTCAATGACTAACACAGCAGGTGATGTTTACACTTTTTCTTAAAGACTTTCTAAAGACAGAAAAACACCAACTGGAGCTTTCAGCTTGTTCTGGTCCAGGCTGTTGGCCAGTTTCCGGCCTGAGGCCATCACTGTCTCAGAGCAGCATCACACTACGTTACCTTCCCACGGAAAGCAGGAGTCCTAATACGTCTTGTGGTACGTTCTTCTTTGATCTGTGATCTTTGGGAACTGAATTTCAGCGATAGTCATTTATCAATTTCTGTTTGCACTAGAAAACTGAGAACAGCAAATCCGCACTGTGCCCAAGCCGCTGCTCGGATTACACCAAGCATACTATGGTCTGACAAGAATGCACACAATAAAAACCGAGATGCAAGACACAGTTAGGGCTGAGATGGATCCCAGCCAAGCGACAACCCAGTGGGTCGAACGGCAGGGCAGCGACGATGGTTAGTTTCTCAGCCCGCCACAGACATTCCTGTGGTGAGGGGCAGTTAGACGGTGGGCCGTGGCGGCAGGGTGTGTGCGGAATAACACACACCGGGACGAGACAACACCCAGCCTGTGTCAGGGCATGAACGTAACTGCCAGAGATCACACGATTCAGATGACGACTCTGCAGTTTTTCCTGGAAATTGGAAATGAACTTCTCCTTTCTTTTTAAAAACAGATCATACCTTGCCACATAATACTTCTAGTAAACATATTAAAAAACAGAAAACCAAAGTCTGGATTAGGTGTTTTAAGGTCCCCTTTATACAACTTCCACATTGCTTTCTACTTCACGGAACTTACGAAAAGCTGTGAGAGTAGGGACTCTATAGTACAGGTTTTTAATTCATGGATCTTTCAAAGTAAGCTATCTTCCACCATTTACTCAAAGCAGAGTTACGTGGAAGAGTTTTCACTGTTACTTTTAACCTTTATGTGATGTCCAGCGAGTGTGTTCAAGTTGCATTAATATCTAAAATATTTTGCAATTTTAGATATTAATCTAAAACATTTCCTTATAATGTGATATAAACCCACAGACTAAAACATTTGCTGACAAGCACGGCAAGGAAAGTCGGGAAGAAAGCCAAGTTTAACCATAGCCAGTGCTCACAGGTATGACAAGATCAAGAAAAAATTCCTTGCATGCTTGGAACTGATAGAGGAGAGTCCCTTCCCATTCTTTATCTAAATGCTTAAGGTACAATTATGAAGAGGTCTAATGTAATACATTTTCTGACAGATAAAAAGATCTCTGACAGGTTTCGAAGTATCATACTAACCCGAAGAACTAGGTAAACACTATCTGGAGCTAGAGAACTTTACTGTAGGGACAACACCTACGCTGAATTGGTGTAAAGTGTTTTAAGAGTCATTTTTTCTCTTTTGAACATACATTTGTAGTAGGGTAGTCTCAGATGCCTGAGACTGACGGTTGGAGGAAGAGCTTGAGCCGAGAGGGGAAGGAGACGGGGCTAAAGAGAGAAAGGTGCCACAGTGTGAATGTTTGCGTCCCCCCCAAATTCACACGTTATAAGCCCGTCCTCCACGGTGATGGTGCTAGGAGGTGGGGCCCTTGGGAGGTAACGAGGTCATAAGACGCGAGCCCTTGTGAACGGAAATAGTGCCCTTATGAAAGGGACCCCAGAGGGCTCCCCGTCCCTTCTTCCACTGAGGACGCAGCAGAAAGATGGTCATATAGGAACCACGAAGCCAGACACCAAATCTGCCTGAGCCGTAATCTAGGATTTCTTAGCTTCCAGAACTGTGAGAAATACATTTCTACTGCTAGAAGCCACCCGGTCAATGGTATTTTATTACAGCAGCCAAAACGAACGAGGACAAAGGGATGGGCAAAAGGTAAAGGCTACCAGTAATCAGCACAGTGTCACAAACCTCGGCTTAGCTTGGTGGAAAGACCCAGAAGCGATGGCGTGGGAGGAGGGGGAAGAGCCTCCTCCTACCGCTGCATAAATTAACTTCCAGCCTGTCATCCAAAGGTCAAATACCCTTGGCCTACAGGGGAGTGTAAAGGGACACAATTGCACTATTATTTTAAAAAATACAGGCAATGGCATGTCTTGCTTATTACGAACCTATAACCTTCATTTGAAAACAGATGTCACACTTTAAATTTAACCATTACATGCGAGATGTAGAAAGCATCAGCTACTCACAGTTTAGTTACAGAATATTCATCAAAATTGTCTCTGGTCTAGGCTTCTGACTCAAATGTTATTCAGAAATACATATATTGCTCTTTTCTAATATTTTGGTTTGCTTTGTTTTGTTCTGAAGCAAAGAATAACAATAGCCCACGTGACTGCAACCAGACATGATGCTTTGATGAATATTTCTTTTGATAGCCAAAGCACTGCTTTTGTGCCAAGAATATAACATTTTAAGTGTAAGATGAGCTGTTTCCAGTATTTTCCAAAGGGCTGACCAGACAAAAGTGAGAAGCAAAGAATCCTTCAAATTCTTTCTTAGATGACCTTTTGAATATGATACACTGTCGGGTCTGAAATCTTAGTGGTTCATAACCACCAGGTATGATCTGGACAAGGTTAATAATTATTTTTAAAGTCTTCTGAGTTTCAATGACTAACACAGCAGGTGATGTTTACACTTTTTCTTAAAGACTTTCTAAAGACAGAAAAACACCAACTGGAGCTTTCAGCTTGTTCTGGTCCAGGCTGTTGGCCAGTTTCCGGCCTGAGGCCATCACTGTCTCAGAGCAGCATCACACTACGTTACCTTCCCACGGAAAGGAAAGATAACACAATGATACGTTAAGCATGCTAGCGTACTAAGTCGTCGTCCTCGCGACACATCGTAATTCACTTCTAGGAGAGGGATTCATTATGAAGTTTTTAGAAGCTGAGATATATGTGACTTTGACCTTATGTTGGGAGTAGGATAGTGTGGGTGAGGGTTGCTGTGGCTATCAGAACAAAGCATACGTTTTCCATCAGATAACATTTGGGATTAATGTTAAAAATAAAAATTCTCCTTTAAATCTGAACAATCAGTTCAAGGATATAAAAATGTCTCTTTATGTATCTTTGTTCGTTTAGTACATGATATGGATGGTAGACTACTTTTTCCCACTGATCTAAACAGTTATTGCCTTAATTCCCAGACTTACACGCTTGCTCTCTGGGATTAATTTAGTGTTTCAATTTTGTAAGAGTTTATCTTTTGCGGGGTTGTCTATGTGTATTATGCATGTTTTCTCTCTATGCCCAGAGCATCTAATTCCAGTAGCAACCAAAGATGCAATTTCTCATGAGTTATTTAAAAATGATTATT
>NW_012150396.1:6573634-6587278 GCF_000956105.1 Propithecus coquereli | reverse complement strand
GAATTCAATATTGAAAGCCTTTTTCTTTTATTGAACTACATACTCTATTTAATATTTTCATTTGTTGGATTTTCAGACTAGCTTTTTTTAACCAGGTCGTAACAGAAGATGCTGAAACATTACAATCAGTGCCTAGTGTTTTGCTTAAATTGCTGGGGAGCTGTTGTTCCTCTTTGGGGGTGTGCTTTCTGTTTGGTTCTTCGTACTTCCAGAGTTCTTTCGCTGGTTCCTTCCCACCTGGATCAGTTGTTCCTTCTTGCCTTTAGGTTTTCGTTTGGATAATGACACTTGCTGTTTAGTCTCTGAGCCAGTAGGTGGTGTTTGTGGGTGAGACTCGACCACACCCTTTATGATGAATCAGGAGATGCAGCAAAAAGGTGTGCAGGATGACCTCCCTGTCAGCAGGTGGCGCTTGCTGGGAGGAGCGAGCTGCAGTGCTGTTTTGGGGTCCTGTAACCAGCTCTCCTTCCTCTGGAGAGGCCCTCTTGTGCCTTGGGTGGTGGGTGGAGCCCTGGGAGTTCCAGGTGTGTCCTTATTCTCCACCTCAGTGGGGGCAGGTCTGGGAGTGAGTCTGGGTGGGGCTGGGTTGGGTAAGCCTGCCCTCAGGCTCCACAGCTGCTGTTAGCAGGGGTCAAAGGTCTCGTCTTTGCTTCTGTGCAAAGCTGCTGGGAGGGGCTGAAATGGCTCCACTCAGCTGAAAGTCTGGGCTTGGGGGGGTGGGGCTGTCTGAGACCCACACTCTGGAGCAGGTCTCGCTCCCTTCCAGTCTCCCCCTCTCCGTGGCCTCTCCCAGGCCTCTGCCAGCAAGCGGGACCTCAGGCGATGGATCGCCCCTGGCTGTGACGTGGGCCGGGAGGTTCCCTACCCAGGATTGCAGCCTGAGCTGGGTGCACAGCCCTCTTTTGGGAGGAGGGTTGCCGCTCAGGCACGCTGATCTCCCCCTGAAGGTGCACACTCCTCAGTAGGCTCTTTCACAGATCTCTCCTCCGTGCCTTGGGGCAGTGCGATCCTGACCTGGGTGCACAGGGTCTGGTCTGCAGGCCTTTCCCCTGGTCCCTGGAGATCGATCCCTGACCCTGCCAGCGGGGGAGGGGTGCTGGTCTCAAATCACCTACAGGGTGCCCAAGCTGGATCGATTTCACTTCACCTTGGGATTTGCCCTGCTCTCCTGGAGTCACCAGGCAAGCAGCACCTGGGCGGGCTGGCGGGTAGGGAACTGGGAGTCTGAGTACCCCTTAGTCTGCTATAGGGCCCCAAAAGGAAAGGTCTTGTTCCTGGGAGATGCCTCCGTGTGATGGCTAAATTGTCTTTCTGGACACACACGGGTGGGGCCGGGGAAGGAGAGAATGGAGCAATATGGCATCTGCCGATAGGCTCGGGTCTGCGCGTGGGGAGGTGCCCCGAGGGAGTTGGGAGGCCGGCGCTGTGTCCGCAAGAGGCCACTGCTCACTGGCGGCAGCCGTCTCTGGGCTGGTGTCGGCAGGTCTCTCCAGCGGCTCAGGAGCCACCAGCAGTCCGAGATGCAAGGGAGGGGGAAGTTATCTTCTCCCCCTACCCATGTCGCTGGTCTCCAGGCCTCTTGGGGCCTTTCTCCTTCCAGTTCTCCTCTGCAGCATCTTCCCGTGGAGTCTCCTGTAGTTTCAGGCACCCTTCCTGCCTACCCTCACCCGATCTATGTTTCTCTGCTAGTTTATTTTTTTCACTTTCTTCTAAAATCTGTCTTTTTTGCAGAGACACTGACTGGCAGCTTTTCTCGTCCGCCATGTTGGCTCCTCCTTCAGCGCCTACTGTTTCGCAAACAAAAATTTCCCAAGTCCAAATATGGATTTGCCAGAAAAATCATAAACATTTGCAATGATAATTTGTAACTGTACTAACTAGAATTGGCACCTCTGCTTCCTCTTCATAGCATTCAACGGTGGCTTTCTTAATGTTTTCACAAAACGGGACTCAGCTGCCAGCTGTAGTACACTGATTTCAACTTAGAAGAAAAGCTGCTTACTTGCTTGGAAATCACTAAAAACAAACAAACAAAAAAAAACCAAAACAAACAAAAAACCATCCTTACAGGTAAAAGAGAGACCGCATCAAAATAGCGCTTACGAAATGTCCACTGCTATCTGACCAAAAATTGTAGTGCTCAGATGAACTGGTGATGTCGGTGTGGCTTGAACACATCAAATCCTACAATTTTTAAACCGAGGTAAAATATATATCATATAACATTTGTCACTTTAACCATTTTTAGTTCTATAATTTGGTGGCATTAGAAACATTCAAAATGTTGTATGATCACCACCACTAGTTATTTCCAAAATTTTTCATCATCCCAAACAGAAACTCTATACTAATTAAGCAGTGGTTCCCATTTCTCCCTCCCCCAGCCCCTGGTAACCACTATTTTCTGTTTCTATGACTTTGCTTATCGTCTATATCTTATATAAATGGAGTTATGCAATATTTGTCCTTTTTGTGTGTGGCTTACTTAGCATAATGTTTACAAGGTTCATCCATGTTGTAGCACATACCAGAATTTCATTTCTTTTTATGGCTGAATATTACACTGTATGTATATACGACATTTTATTCATTCATCTGTTGACAGAGACTTGGATTGTTCCCACCTTTCAGCCATTCTCAGTAACGCTGGTGCACCAGTACCTCTTTGACTCCTTGTTTTCAGTTCTTTCTGGCAGACATCTAGGAGTCGAACTGCTGGGCCACATGGTCATTCCATGTTTACTTTCTCAAGGAACTGCTAAAATGTTTTCTGCGGAAGCTACATCATTGTACATTCCCACCAGTAATGCACCAGGCCTCCAACCTCTCCTCATCCTTGCCAACACTCGGTGTAAAAAGGTTATCTCACTGTGGTTTTGATTTGTATTTCCCTGATGACTAACAGTATTGAGTATCTTTTCATGTACTTATTGGTCATTTGCATATCTTCTTTAGAGAAATATAACTTGAGTCCTTTACCCATTTTTATTTGGTTGTCTTTCTGTTGAGGTGTAGGAGTTGTTAGTGAACAGAAATACAACTGATTTTTACACGATTTTATATTTCAACATTAAATCCTTACCAGATATATGATTTACAAATATTTTTTCCCATTTTGTGGGTTTTTTACTGTCTTGATAATGTTTTTGAAGCACAAGTTTTTACTTTTAGTGAAGTCCAATTTATTTTTTTCTTTGTTGTCTGTGCTTTTGGTGTGATATTTAAGAAACCACTGCCAAATTCAACGTCATGAAGATTTAGCTCTATGTTTTCTTCTAAGGGCTTCATAACTGTAGCTTTTAAATTTAGGTCTTGGTTCATTTTGAGTTAATTTTTGTATATGGTGAAAGTAAGGGTCCAGCTTCATTCTTTTGCATGTGGATATTCAGTTGTCTCAGAACCATTTGTGGAAAATCTATTTTTTCCTCATTGAATGACTCTAGCACCCTTGTTAAAAAAAAAAAAAAAAAATCAATTTTCCATAGATGCAAAGGTTTATTTCCAGGCTATTTATTTCTATCGGTCTATATGTCTGTCATTATGCCTGTATCACTATTTTGATTACTGTAGTTTTGTAGTAAGTTCTGAAACTGGGAAGTGTGAGTCCTCTGACTTTATTCTTTTTCAGATTGTTTTGGTTATTCTGGGTCACTAGAGTTTCAAATGAATTTTAGGATGTTTTAGGATGTATTTCATTTGTGCAAAAAAAAAAAAAAAAAAAAACCCATTGGGATTTTTGATAGGGACTGCACTTAATCTGTACATTGCTTTGGGTAGAACTGTTACCAAACAGTAATTGTTCTAATCCATGAACTTGGGTGTCTTTCCATATATTTAGATCTTTAATTTCTTTCAGCAATATGTGTAGTTTCAGTGTACAAGTCTCACTCCTCCTTGGTTAAATTAATTCCTAAGTGTTTTAATCTTTTTGATGCTACTGTAAATGGAATTGTTTTCTTATTTTCCTTCTTTAATTATTCATTATTAGTATAAACAAATGCAACTGATTTTTGTGTTGATTTTCATATCCTGTAACTCAGCTGAATTCATTTATTGGCTCTAACAGTTTTTTTTTTCTTTTTTTAAGATATGCATTCTCAAGGTTTTCTAGATATAAGATTATATCATCTGCAAATATAGGGATAGCTTTACTTCATTTCTATACTGGGTTGGATAATTTTGGGGTTAGTCCCGCAAAATTCATGTTCTTTTCAGAACCTCAGGATGTGACTGTAATTGGAAACAGGCGAGGATGCTACGGTGAGGTCGTACTAGAGTAAGATGGGCCTTCAATCTAATATGACTGGTACTCTTATAGGAAAGAGGAGAAGAGACTCAGAGACAGACACACACAGGAAGAACACCACGTGATGACAGAGCTTGATGCAGCGACAAACCAAGGAACAATCAGGAGAACAATCGGGATTTCCGGCCATCACCAGACGCTGGGAAAAAGCAAGGAAGAATTCCACTCAGAGTCTCAGGGGAGCATGATCCTGCTGACACTTTGATTTTAGACTTCCAGACTCCAGAACTATGAGAGGAAAAATATCTGTTGTTTTCAGCCTCCAAGTTTGTGGTACTACGTTATAGCGGGACTAGGAAATTATCATATGTTCTAATTTGGATACCTTCTTTCTTTTTCTTGCCTAACTGCTCTGGCTAGAATTAACGTCAACCTTCTCAAAGTCTTCCAGCAAGCTGAAGGAGAGGGAATACTCGTGAATGTACACTGCAAGGCCAGCATTAGCCTGATACCGAGACAGACAGGAAAAGAAAACTATAGGCCAACAGCCTTGATGAATGTTGATGCAAAAGTCCTAAAGGAAATACGAGGACACTGCCTTCAGCACTATGTTGAAAGGATTATATACTGTGACCAAGTAGAATTTATGCTAGGAATGCAAAGTTAAACATAGAAAAATCAGTCATTATATCACATTAATAGAAGGAAGCAAAACATCATCTCAATTAATGTGGAAAAAGCACTGGACAAAATTCAACATCCTTTCATGCTAAAACACTCAACAAATTAGGAATAGAACTTCTTCAACATGCTACAAGCCATCTATGAAAACACACAGCTAACATCATACCCAAGGGTGAAAGACTGGAAACTTCCTAAGTTTCAGGAAGAAGACAAGGATGTCTGCTTTTGTGACTTCTATTCAACACAGTACAGTTTCTACTTGTTTTTTGGTGTTTCTGTGAAGGGACAGGAGATTAGAGCTGCCTACTCTGTTATTTTGCTACCATACTCCCAAACTCTAGAACTTTTTACTATCATACATAAAACAGTATTTATTAAATTCACATATAGTACTGGAAAATAAAATTAATAGCTGATGCTGAGTGCTCACTGGTATCAGGTTCCGTAGTGAACTTTATATACCTAATCTAAAACCTTCACAAGAATGCTATGAGGCAGGTATTACTCTTATCCTCATTTCATGGTGACTTAGAAAGGATAAATAACTTGCCCAAACTAACACACAGCAACTAAGGTAGGTTGATTAGATAAATTCGTGTATTTTCTATGCTACCCTTGTAACAACAGTCGGGGTCCCAGAAAGCCCTTAGAATAAACTGAGGGGAGAATCACTCATAGAGAGATCAATGACAAAGTGCTGGTGGCCTGTAAGAGAACCGTAAGAGATGGTGCAATCACTTGGGGCGAGCAAAACCAGAGCTGCGGCCCTGCCTAGGAGCCACCGTCACTAGGGGCTGAGAAGAGAGAGCTGTGGAGAGAAGTCTTCCTGGAGAGACGTGTGAACCTTCGGTAGAAGGACAAAGCCAGCCTGGGATCATTTTTGAAGGAAGGATCCAGAAGGATAAAGATCCTGACCCACACCCTCCCACGTGTCAGAGATGCTCAGTAGCTGAACAACTGGAAGCCAGAAGACGTGAAAGGGAGTCTCCTGGGGTGACCAGCAGGGTGGAGAAGGTGGAGAACACAGCTGCGACGGGAGACGGGGCAGGTAACAGATACCCAGCACAACATGGACACACAGAATTCCAACAAACACGCTTTAGACTGAGATGCTTCAATTCAGTGTGGGTGTGAAGCAGCGTTAGTAAAGACATACAGATCTGTACAGCAGACGGAAAGATTACATAGGATAAGTAAATAAATACCTAAAGTTCTCTTTAGCCCTAACAGTACACGTTTAAAACCATTTATTTCCCAAAGTGATTCCTGATGCTGGATGGAAGCATCACTGCCTGAGCTATGATTTGCTCATTTTTGTCTACAAGTGTGAGCGAGCCTGGAGCACGTGAGGAAGAAGGCTTGTTTACAACAGCGTCGCATTAATTTATCGCGAATGGGATGCCTCTTTCTCACTGTTAGTATCATGTATTTTTATTACTGCATGTCAACAGTTATGCTTCCAGATTTCCTTCATATTCTGAGCTTTTAAACTTACGGGCACTTTGACAGACTATAGCTTTCCACACAGTGTCTTGCACGTAACAGATAAATGATTTTTAACTGATTGTTCAATGAAACAAGTGAGTTACGTACTGACTTATGTATATGTTTTTACCTTTATGGTAAAATTACACAAACATAAATCTAGAAATTAATATGAGTAGGATATCTGGAAACATTTGGCAAATTTAAGAGGATTAAATCATACAGGGTCTACTTATTGGATTACCATCTTTCAAATAGTGAACACTTTTAAGAAACTAGAGCCCTAAGCTTGTTGGCACTTACAGGATGAAAGTTTAGTTCAGGTCTTTGTTTCATTCACTGAGAATAATTACTATGGTCTGTGAAAAGTCAGAATAAGCACATTTTAAAAAACGGAAGTGCAGCATTCAGACTCAAAGCTTCAAGAGCTCACTGAGTTAAGGGCATCACCTGCAGAGTCACACAGACCCACGATTCAGTCTGGCTAGACACGGGCAGTTACATCAACTCTGAGTCTCTCGTGTGTAACCTAGGACAATGGCTCCCCCACAGAATTGCTATAAAGGATAAAATGAGATAATAATACATATTACAGTGCCTAGCATAATAAAAAACAGTCCATAATTGGGATTATCATCATTGTTGGAATTTCTTAAGGCCATATATTACTTGGAACCTAGAAATGTGTGATTTTCAATAGTATTTTTCCACTATAATTGAAAATTCACATTTTTCACTGAAATGATATGGCGATACCAATTAATGTAGCAGCAGCAGTATAATGGTAGTAGTAAAATAATAATTATTAACAACTAACATCAAAATAATGTCATGGCTTTAGTTATAAAATACTCTCATTTACTTGAAATTACACAGTGAAGTGGTTAATTACTATAATGACTTTCTCTGAAATAGGTGTGGGTTGCTCTCTTAGGTGCCAGATACGGTCATACAAAAAATGGGTGAGCGATTTATGACTTAGAACTGATACTCACTCAGATACTTCTTTACGATGGTCAGTTAAGCTTCACCATCAAGGATGGCCTTCATTTAGTGTCAAAAGTCAGTGCTGCCTTTAGCCTGTACTGCTGAGACGAGGATTGTTGGATACTTACAATGGCCTGTGACCAAAAGTCGTAAAGATCTCATCTGACCACATTCTCAGTGACCACATTTCTGTGTTCTCAGTTTACACAGACATACTGGAAGATACACACTGGAGGAGGGCATTTTCTCTCCATTTCTGATTCCCCTGACGAGGAAATTTTCCTAAGCTTATTCCCAAACTTTCTTTCTGTCCCTCTATACACTCTGCCCTGGGAGGTAGAGGGGTTTATTTGATTGGTAAATCTGGGAGGCTCAGGCCTGTCTGTCTTCCTCTTGGGAAACGCTGCCTGCAGGGAGCAGCCACCGGCCTGTTCTTCCAGGAGCGGATTCTCCCTCCAGTTAGAGAGAGAGCCCGTATGGTTCAATGGTGCCTATACCTAGTATGTTCTCTGCCTGCTTCTGTTTTCTGCCTGCTTCTGTTTTCCTTTCTGTTTTTGGCAAGCCCATTTGACTCTCATACTAAGCTACAGTATCCAACTTGTCTTTTATAAAAAAGAAATAATAAAGGTTATATTTTTGGCCTCCATATGTTACTCTTTGTTCTATTTTTTAATTTGCTTAGAAGACAGCCATGGAAGAGGAAAGCCACTTTACAGTTTCACGTACTCCTCATATCTGACCGTCGACATCCCTCCTGAATTCTCTATCATCAGGAAGCTTTGAGCCTCTAGTAAACAGAACCCCCAAATCCAACAGATCCCACCATGACCAGCTTTCAGAGCCTACACTCGAGCACTACTGCTTTTCTCCCCTGGAGGGAATTCAAACTACTTCTCTGCAATTTCAGAAAGCAGGTTTTTAAAAAAACCCAACAACCCGGGGCTACCATTTGGATTTTTCCAAACTTACCGCTGGTCTTGATGCTGAACACTGAGGGGAAAAAGGCTTGAATTAAAGGCAAACTCCCCTATGTAAGAACACAGACACATCTTCAAAGCTCATTTCATTTGGGACCGACTTTCAAAGAAACACAATTTTAGACAACCTCATACAGAGAGTAGGCAAGGAAACAATTCACCGCACACACACGACGTTTCTGAGGGCACTCACCTCAGCGGTGTGCTTCGCCACGTGCCCCACGATGACAATGACCTTCCCTCTGAAGTTCTGGAGCACGGCAGAGCAAGGGCCCTGGGCAAGCTCCCCTTCTGCGGTGAACGCCGCGCTGAACGGAATGTTGATGCTGCCTGAGATGTGACCCCGAATAAAACTGAGAAGGAAAGTTTAAGGAAAACATTGATTTGTGTGTAAACCTGATTGTGAGAGAAACTCAGAGGTCGCCAATCCCAGAGGGCAGTAGTACTAAGCACCATCCATGCTCATGTGAGTATTTTATCTAAAGGAAGCAAGGCACCTCTAAGAAAAAAAAGACAAAAACCAAAACTTGACAATGAAGTGGAAGAGAGACAGACAGACAGACTAGCCAAAGATGCAAAAAAGCCCCTCCTCGTTAAATGAAGAATTGTGGGAGTGATTCTGATGCGGCACGAGTATAGCATCCATGACTTCCAGTTTATTATCGACACCACCACCATTATTTTAAAGTTCTGAAAGTGATACGGGCAAGTGGATATTCTCAGGTCTAACTTGACACTGCAAAAGCCTATCCACGTTGGGCAAGTGATTGGAAAATGGGATTCGGAATCGTTGGAGGACATCAGCACTTCTGTTGTTGGTTAATTTCTCAAGTAAACTTAGCCGACATTCCCATTATTGCTAATTTTATGCTCTGAAGTGGGTGATGTCTTACTGTTTTTGCACTTTAGAAGGGTTCTCGTGGTTTAACTATTACTTTTAATTTAGGAATTAAAGGCATCCGTTAGCTTAAAATACTTAGATCTATCATAAGATCTTAAAATATATACCCCAGAAATTAAAAAGTACAATTAAGGAAGTATGAGTGGAACTATGGAAACGAGACAAAGATGACTCTTTATATAAATTCTAGAAAGGAAGACATTTAAAAATATTTTTCATTAATCAAATAACTCTTCAAATAAACATAACATGACAATGGTGAAACTCTCTCTAAAAGAGATGTAGATGATGCTTTAACAGATACGCTATCAACGTGGGAGGACAGGGAGGGTTTTCACTGAGAAGGCAATGGTTGAGTTCAAATATGAAGAAGTAATAAAAGTTAATCAGGCAGAGAGACAGACTGGAGGGTGGGACAGAGGGGTGGAGAGGAGAAACATTTCGGGCGGAAATGTTAGGCTCATAGTGGGATGGCACACGGCCAATGAAGAGAAATGAAGAAGGTCAGAGTGGAGTTTAGAGCACGAAGCAGCACGAGATGAGTCTGGACGTGGCCGCAGATGCCCGGCCGTGGCCGCAGATGCCCGGCCGTGCAGGGCCTTACAGGCCACCTGGATGATACTGGTCTTTATCCCAAGAGCAATCGAAGTCGCAAACTGTTGTAAATACAAAAGTAACATATGAGGTACGTATTTTGGCAGCAATGTGGAAAAAGGCTAGAAGGGTAGTGAATGTGAGGACCAGTTTATACGTTTAGACAACAATATCCTTTCCCTTTCTCAACAATCACTGATGACGACCACAAAGGGATGTTTGTGTGTTCAACAGAGGCATTTTCTCCTAAACTTCCACTTAGGTATGTTATTCAAAAAATAGAAAAGTCGGAGTTTTAAAAGGCAAAAGCAAGCAATATTCTTCCCCAAAACTCATCAATCATCACTGGATAAGGGTTTAATTCTATTTATTGACATGTCAGTTTCTTAATTGCCTGAGAGTTTGTAGGCTCATCTTTTAGAATTCTTTCTCTCCTTCCTTCCTTTCTCCTCTTTTTCTTTTCCTTCCCTCCCTCCCTTTCTCATATTTGAAAGAAGAGAAATTTGAGGCTCCTACTCTCAAGAATGATGACGGAGACTGACCACATATCTTATATTTAAAATTTTCAGGTCAGCTGCTGCTTCATCATTTTTTTTCTTTAAAAAAGTGCATTTGACATTAATAATGAGACAGAACCACAAATAAGTTCTGAAAAATGAAAAGAGACAGAATCAACATTAGCATTCCAGTGGACACTGATTAGAGTTCTCTAGAATGAGCAGAGGAGAGACTACCCTTGAACTGTATAACTTCATCAACATTAGTTTCTCAAATGTTTATAATTATTCAGTATTTTTAACTGTAGTTTCCATTAATAGTAATGGATTCTCCCTCAGCACATAATTACTCTGAAAGTACTTTTTTCTCTGATAGTGCTTTTACCTTCAGGAAAGATATACTTTAAATTAAAATTTTTGATAACACAAACTAAGAACCTAGCAACTCATAAATTCTCAGCAAATGCATCTGTGTCTATCAGGTCTGAATCAGTTGCCAGAGTTTCTGTGTTTATCACACAGCCCTTATCAACCGTGAACATCTTTTCTTTCTAGTGCTTTTATCGTAGCAAAGACAACACAAGTCTATCCTGGTCAAATGCTGTGGTAGACATGGTGGGTTGCCTGCCTACCTGCCACTTTCCTGTGGAAGAGCCTACGCTGGCATGTGTGTGTCAGATGACCCCACAACCACGGCTGACAGTTAGATATCCACCTTCCTCCTCCCTCCCCTGATACAGGCTAAGTCGCTGAGATTCTCTCCCTTGAAAATCAGAAATAAAAGACATAAATGACAATGCTCAGACTGTGTTAATCCTTACAATGTAAAGTCACATTTAAGTGCCTCTTCCACAAAATCTGTTCAGCCACATATTAGCAGATTAGAAGTCTCTGACTCTCGAAGAAAAACTGTTATTTTAAAAGATAAATTCTGTGAATACTATATTTGTTTTTTAAAAAAGTACCCATCTATATCTAAACATCCAAAACTTTACCTATAATCATAGATGAGCATGGGGATGATTTTGTGAGTTCAGTATCATAAAATTTATTTTTTACTGTGCTTTAGACATATTTATTATGTGTTCTTAAAGAAGATTTTAACCTAAACTGCCTTTGAGTCACTACAAGTATGTCATAAACTTATCATCCTAGAATTTTCTGTTGGTTGTGCTTTATGATTTGTTGTTAAAAAATTTAGATTAACTATTAAAATACTTGACAAAATACCATGGCAATAAGAGTCTTATTTGGAAGAGAAAGTTATAATGCAAAATGCATAACTATTCCAAGCCTTTTTTAGGCTATGCTTTGGAAAATAATACACAAAAGAAACAGAGTCTTAAACCACATTTTCCTTATTCTTAGCCTAGTTCAACCAAAAAGCCTTGGAAAACATTTACGAACACTCATCCAAAAACACTCTTGTCACTGAAACTTCTAGCACAGAAATGACTGGGTAAGCACAAACACTTACAGGACAGGGTGGTCAACCCTCTAAGTCCTCTCTCCCAACTGCACTATTGGCGAACAGCAGAGGAGAGTGAGACTGGCCTACTTATATATGAGCACATTCGCAATGAACGGCTTCTTTTGCTTCGAAAAGTTGGACAATGAAGACAATTTTGGATATTTAAGAATCTTTTTTCCTTGGTAATTATTTAAGTTTCACCTCTTACAATACAAATTCTCACGTGACACAAACGTAAGATAAAGTATTAACAGAACTTCTTTAGGCATTTTCTAGACATGTCAGAGGTGGTCAGATTATATTGTAAAGGTAGGTAGCGGAATGCTTTTCTCACTTGTTGATTCCTTCATATTCAGAATAAATTACTAGGTATTTGAAAAGTGAGCAAAAGTGAATAGATTTTGGTATATTTGTGTTAGACAGAATGAATAAAGATCGAAATAGAAGACAATTTTTGACATGCGGTGACTCGAAGTGACCACAGTCAACGATGCTCAGTCCTGGCCTAAATCGGGCAAGGAGAGCCACACGACAGAGAACACGTTGAGAGAAGCCCATTTTTCGTGCTCCAGTAACTGTGGTTTTCTTTCACTGTACTGCGGTGGAAGACAAGCATGTACAGGTTCTTCACACCAAGGCAGTGTGAGAGATGAACAGGCAACACTACATAGTTGAGGATTAGGACTGTCACTTCCTTGCTCCTCTTAAATTCCAGACAAAAATCTCAATTCTCTACATGTACCTTTTGCGATTTAAAAAGCCATTGCTTGTCAGCACACACACAGATATGAGGTAAACGATACCCACACTTAAAGAAGTTCTATTAATCTAATGATTGTATTGCCCAACAGCTAGACCCTATGTTATTTTATAAACTAAGAACTTTAAAAAGCTACAAAATACCCAGTTTAGAGACTATTAAGGAAATAGAAGCCAAAGTACTTACAGGGTAATTAGTCCCATGCAAATATACATCTTGATAGTGTAATTCCAACAATGTCCATGACAATTTTTGGTCTGATTTTGGCAAAAGTGGAAATGGCATCTGTAAATGCTAATCTCTTACCTTCCAGTGTTCAAAGAAATTAGGATTTTTGATGATATTCTTGGAAGAATTAAAAGATAAACATGATTACAGAAGTCAGCAGTAATTGCGATGAAATCTCTAGAATGGAGTAATAACAGCTATAAAAACATAACAGCATCCAGTTACTGCAGCAGCCACTTTGCCAGGTTTTAACAGGGCCGTTTACCACCCTGGCAGTAGACACGTGACTTTCCTGTGGCACGTGGTGACCCCACCACACCTCTCACCCTGTCTTGCAGCAAGCTACACACCCCCCAGAAGAACCATTGGCCCAGCGCTGCACCTGGCAGACATTACCAAAAAGGATGGGTGACTTCACTTTCCCTTCTTCACTGCCCTAGACCCACCCCACTCTAAGCGGCACAGAGCAATACTGATTCTTTCCTGTGAGTCTACAATTGTAGACGGCAGAACACCCAAGCCAGGTCTCCGCTTAATTCCAACTCTGGACCAAATGTTGTGGGGTGACACAGAAGCATTTCTACATTGGGTGACTCAGCCATGCTCACTGGGGAGCAACATTCAGGCTCGCTGCTCTGCTTTCTGCTGTTCTGTTTGTATACATCCTGCAGACAATAAAAGAGGGGGTCAATGAAAAAAATCGGACTATGAGGTTTAGAAAACCTTGGATCACTGCTTTCATATTCTGTGCGTTTTAAAATTTCAAATAATTTAATTATTTGAAAATACCAGGAGTGGCATGCACATAAACTAT
>NW_012150396.1:6560832-6572184 GCF_000956105.1 Propithecus coquereli | reverse complement strand
GAAAACTATAATAAATACAAGTGCAATGTTGAGGTGTGGCCAACTTTTGCTCTAGGCTATGAGGTAGACCAGGTGTATATTTATTCTTCATCTTTGCCACAATTCCTATCTACAGCATGAAGGATTCAAATGCCTTCAAGAATAGCAATAAAATACAAAACCCAAGAAAACATGCCAATATTCTGGTATTGTTTGGAAAACATTTTAAGGTCTCTGGTATGAAATGTCATCTTATGAAATCTCAAGCAAGACCATTCTGGTACCCAGTTTGGGAGTAATTTAGCTATCTGAATTCAGAGGAATCCTAGAAATGTTCACTATTTTTACCATACACTCCGTAAATGTAGAGGAAGCAATATAAACAAGGCAGTACCACCCTTCAGAACTGCATATGTGAAGGATACTCTTCGCTATTCCGAATGTCAACCAGCAGAAGCTTTGGTTTGCTGGACTTTGTTTTCTTGGTGGGCGTTTTGAAGTGGCCTGTCACAGTGAGCTCACACAGCTCGAGCAGGTCCTCCGCAGAGATCCGGGGTGATGCTTCCGACTTTAGGTCATTTAATGGGATGGATTCTCTGGACTGAAAAAAATGCACAAATAATAAAAATATTAAGAATATAATAGAGAGACAACCTATAGCCAGTAATAGCATCTCTAGAGGCTCTTGATATCAATCAGTATAGCGTACGGGAGAAGAGGACACTGTCTCTCCTTTTAGCAGTCTAGTGTGTAATTGTATTCTTTACTACTGAAGTTTATTTCCTTATTAGTCGCATCTGTAGGAAAGCTTTTTTTTTTCCCCTCTGCAAGTTCTTGGCTCAAACACATAGAAAGAGATGAGTAGATTTTTCCTTATGAGAGTATGGTGTATCCTTAAAAAAAAAAGCACGTCTCAGCACGTTTCACTTTCTTTAAGTATAATTACTGTTGTTGTGAACTGCATTAATTACAACTCAGATGTTACGAGAAATTACATTGTAATTCAACATACATAGTAATTAAAGAGACTGGTTTTACTATATGTATTGGACTTTCATAAAATAATTTGTTATATATAAATGGTTAAGAGGAAATTAGATTCTTAGAGATGAATAAAGAGCAACCTAATGCTTTCTTAGATAGTAAACCAAATTGACAACACGTCTTAATTATGAAGGAGGTAAAATCAGACCCCAGAATATCACATCGGCACATTGGTCTATGTTTCTGTTATATGGCATAAGACTGATTCAGACTAAAGGCTATTTACAATTATTCTCTATGTTATTTAGTAGGGAGAAGGATTTCCCCCTCATAATAGGCAATGTAAGACAATTTAGCTCAATTCAACATAAATCTATTCAGTACTACAAGTCATTCTTGAAAACTTACGTGATGTAACTTAAAAATTTGAGAACTTTCAAAATTCACTTGATTGAAAATATAGGTATTCAAAAGAAAATTTTATTTATATGCCTAATAAATTAACAAAATAGAGTCTAATTATTAACTATTTACTAATTTTCTCTCTTTTCTCAATTCCACTGTGGGATTCCACACTTTGAATATCTAATTTAGAATTTCTAGGCAGGAGAAAATAAACCATGTGAATCACTTACCAGACAGACTTATTTTGAAAAGAATTGTTTTCAGTTGGAGTTTGATGTTAGTTCTCATCCCTTGGGTTTCACTGACTGCCCTGAATTCTTTAGTGGTAAAGCACTTGTTCTTTCACTTCATTAACTTTTAAATAGAAATAGAAATTGCTAAGCTTTATGGGTTTATGGCTTTTAATAAAAAATAGGCATAAGGAATTTTAATTTTTTATATATTAGGAATTAAAGCTACTTAAACATTCTGAAATTAAAAGTGCTCAGAAAGATTAAAAGGCTTTAAAACCAGCAAGCCCTACAATTGATGCTTCCATCTCCTTTTTCATTAGACTGCAATCTCTACAGGTATTTTCCCAGCCTTCGAACGAAATCATACATTTATAAAGATGAAATAAAGCACTTCTGATTAACCTAGTTCCACTTTTAGCCATTTTGTGATGAACGTGGCATTTCAAATCGAGGTTTCATCTGAGTGAAGAGAGCCCTGGCTGATGAAGAAGAGGATTTGACCAAACTGTTCTCTATGAAGAAATGATTGATTTAAAGAAGGATTTGACCTTGGCTTTGGTCCAATCAAATGCATCCTGCGGGAGGTGTTTTCAAGGAGAGAGCACTGCCATAGGAAATGGTGAGAACGGAAGGAGAGGAACTGCTGACAATTTCATAACTTTCCAAACTGCTGTGGATGTGTATGTGTAAAGAACTGTAATATGATGTGTGTGAGTTCCTCTGCCAATTAATTTCAGGAGATTAGTAAATTAAATTTAGAACCAATTATACTACTGTGCCTTATGAAGAAAATAATTATATTAAAAACGCAGAATCTAGTTTTTCTTTTATTAGTTTTATAAATGATTTTACTATTCATTGTAAAATTTCCAGTTAGAGGCATAAAAATAAAACCTTTTCTGCACAACTTTTGTCTTATTTAGTATTACAGACATTGGCATTTTCCTCATGTGACTGAAGTTTCAAATTCATGGGACTTTGTTTATGGACAATAAATTTAGGGGAACTATAGAACAACTCTGGAAATGTCTATTGATTTATCATTTCTGCCCAACAGCCTGTACACACAATGCATATTAAACTTAGCTGTCCACCTAGAACTAAATCCACATATTTATAGCCAACCAATTTTTGATAAAGGTGCCAAGAACATTCAGTGGGGAAAGGACAATCTCTTCAATAAATGGCACTGGGAAAACTTAATATTCATGTGCAGAAAAATTAAACTAGACCCCTATCTCTCACCATATACAAAAATCCAATAAAGATGAATTAAAGACTTAAATATAAAACCTGAACCTATCAAGCTACTAGCAGAAAACATTGGGGAAACACTTCAGGACATCGGTCTGGGCAAAGATTTCTTGGGTAAGACCTCAAAAGCAGCAACAGACAAATGGAATTACATCGAGTCAAAAAGCTTCTTCTTAGCAAAGGAAACAACAACAGAGTGAAGACACAACCTACACAATGGGAGAAAATATCTGTAAAGTATGCATCCTACAAGGGATTAATAACCAGAATATATAAGGTACTGGAACAACTCAATAGCAAAAAACCCAGATAATCTGATTACAAAACAGGAAAATGATCCAAATAGGCGTTTCTCAAAAGAGACACAAATGGCTAAGAGGTATGTGAAAATATGTTCCACATCACTAATCATCAGGGAAATAAAAATCAAAACCACACTGAGATATCATCTCATCTCAGTTAAACAGCTATCATCAAAAATATAAAAAATAACGGATGCTAGCAAGAGTGTGGAAAAAGGAAAATGCTAGTACACTGTTGGTATGAATATAAATTAGTACAGTCACTATGGAGAACAGTATGGAGGTTACTCACCAAACTAAAAATAGATCTCCCATCTATTTTTAGTAGGATCCTGCAATCCCCAGTGCTGGGTATATAACCCAAAGAAAGGAAATCATCATATTAAAGAGATACCTACACACTCATGTTTACTGCAACACTCTTCACAACAGCCAAGATATGGAATCAAAGTGTCTACCAGTGAATGAATGGATAAAGAAAATGTATATATACACAGTGGAATACTATTCAGCCACTAAAAAGAATGAAATCCTGTCATTTGCAGCAATATAAAAGGAACTGTAGGTCATCATGTTAAAATAAACCAGGGACAGAAAGACAAATACTGCATATGCTCACTCGCATATGCGAGCTGAAAAAGGTGATCTCATGGAGGAGAGAGTAGAATGATAGTTCACAGAGGCTAAGGAGCATGGGGAGGGTGGGGATGAAGAGAGGTCGGTAACGGGTACAGAAATACAGTTAAATAAAAGTGTTCCATAGCACAGCAGGTGACTACAGTTAACAAGTTATTGCATATTTCAAAATGGCTAGAAGAGATGTGAAAAGTTCCCATCATAAAGAAATGATAAATGTTTGAGGTGACGAATACCCTAATTGTGTGGATTTGATCACTACATTGTATGGATGTATCAAAGTATCACATGTATTCCATAAATATGTATATTATATATAAATAAAAAAGTAAAAAACTAAAAATAAAATCCAAACTTTAGACATTTGAGTTTGTCTGAGAACTACTTTTTTTTTTTTTTAAAGTTCATATTCTATTGTCAACCTGGAGTCAGAATTCATTTAGCAGTGTTACTGATAAAAGTCATCTTTGACTAGTGTGGGCCCTCTTAAATGGCTATTTGGATATACTAGTGGTGATTCCAACTAACAAGTGAAAATCTAAACCTGGTATGAAAACAGGCATTTTGCTGTGTCTATTAAGCTACTGGGAAGATGACTTTTTCATGATACCCAAGAGTCTGAAGTGGCAGACTTTTAATGAGTATGCCTGTATGTCTTTATGTCATGTAATGAAAAACCACAGCTCCTAAATACTTATAAAGGCATTTTAACTGTGAGAATATAGGACTAGTAGACAGATTTTCTTCCCATATTTTCTGTCATGGATCCTGCCACTAACTTCATCTTGATTACTCAAGACAGAAATCTGGAAATCATTATAAACTTTTCATTCTTCCCACTCCCCTTTCCCATCTCATCTTGCAAATGCTATGAGTTAAAAAAAATAACCTGGATGGGTGCGGTGGTCCCTGCCTGTAATCCAGCACTTTGGGAGGCTGAGGCTGGAGGATCACTTGAGGCCAGGAGTCCAAGACCAGCCTGGACAACATGGCGAGAGCCTATCTCTACAAAAAATAAAAATCAGCCGGGCATGGTGGTGCTTGCCTACGGTGCCAGGTTCCTCCAACACCTCCACCATAGTACATTATTATATTTGTGACATATCGTCTACTTCTCCACTTGATTTGCAATCTCCTCGAATGCAGTTTCCATATCTTTTCATATCTGCATTTCCAAAAGCTAGCACAAGGTCTGACACAAAGAAACTCAACAGATATTTGATGAATGAGTAAGTGAGTTTTAAACAAACGTTAAATAATGCTACAGGGCAGACTCCATTCTTACGTCTGGATTATTAGACAGATGCCTCAGGGATGGCAAACTGTCAGATCCCTCTTGCCTTTGAGCACTGTGCTGGTTAATCAAGAACAGTGAAGTGCGTATCTACCTAAATAATTTCTCAATAAAGTCATCCTTCTTTTTCTCAACTGAAAAACTGGAGATGACAGTTGCTATCACACAAAGCTTGCAAACTGTTACTCTCATTAACTGAAAGCAGTTACGTGAAAATAAAGAAGGCAAAAATAAAAAAACTCCACAAACTATCTGTAGCAAAGAAGGCAAAATGTTTAGTAATAATAAATACATTAATGAAGGGAAAATTAGACCAATACTAGAGTTGATATTTTGGGGAAAACCAATAAAGCTGGAAAATCTGTATATGCACTGCGTGTGTGTGAGATTAGAAATGAGAAAAAATGTAAACATGTTTTTATAACTATTTTCTCATTTTAATTTTATATAAACGAGAATATCAGCATATAGAAATATTTAAAAAATACAGTATTGTGTATAATTCTATATTAATAAATTTAGAAGATATTGATTCTAATATTCCCAAAAGAATAGAAAACCTCAATAGACCTATAGATCCATAAGCTAAGTAGAGCCGAACAGACGGGGGGTGGGGTGTGTGTATGTATTTAAAAGTCATAGAGGCCAGGCTCGGTGGCTCACGCCTGTAATCCTAGCACTCTGGGAGGCCGAGGCGGGCAGATTGTTTGAGCTCAGGAGTTCGAGACCAGCCTGAGCAAGAGCAAGACCCCGTCTCTACTAAAAATGGAAAGAAATTAATTGGACAACTAAAAATATATAGAAAAAATTAGCCGGGCATGGTGGTGCATGTCTGTAGTCCCAGCTACTCGGGAGGCTGAGGCAGGAGGATCGCTTGAGCCCGGGAGTCTGAGGTTGCTGTGAGCTAGGATGATGCCACGGCACTCTAGCCGGGGCAACACAGTGAGACTGTGTCTCAAAAAAAAAAAAAAAAAGTCATAGAAAACATATATAGATCTATGTAAACACAGGTAAAAATTTAAAGTCTTCAAATGATTACTCTGAAGAAAGATGCCAAACACATTTTTCCCAAACAATTCTACCTCATTTTCAAAGCATAGGGAATTCCCATGACATAATACCTAGTCCAAGACAAAAGAAATATCGAAAAGTACTCCAGGCCATTTTATGAAGCTTCCTTAACCTAATATTTAAATCTGACAAAGACAGTACTAAACACAAACTCCCCAATATCCTTGGAAATACATATTTTTTAGAAAAATCTCAAAACTGGAAAACCGGAATGCAATAGCAATTTTAAAAAATGTCAAACTATGACCAAGTAGGGCACATTCTAGGAATTAAAGATGGTTTGCTATTAGGAAAATTTTTAATATAATTCATCACCTTAGTCACAGGATACAAATTGTAATAACCACTATAAGTTACATATGGCTACATGTGATAAAACTTCACATTTATTCCTAATTTTATTTTTATTTATTTATTTTTTGAGACAGAGTCTCGCTCTGTTGCCCTGGCTACAGTGCCATGGCATCAGCCTAGCTCACAGCAACCTCAAACTCCCGGGCTCAAACGATCCTCCTGCCTCAGCCTCCCAGAGTGCTAGGATTACAGGCGTGAGCCACCACGCCCAGCTAGGCTTTCTCTATTTTTAAATTCTTCCTTTGCTTCTGTGATCTCTCGCTATATAAAGCTGATACATAAACAGACACTATGATTGCATAGAAAAAAAAAATAAAACTTGCTACCTGGACGAATATGACAAAACAGTCTTTCTACGTATATAACCAAACAGACATAAAGGTTTTCTGAAATATTTGTACGAATACAATCATATTGGAAAACAGCTACATTAAAAGGACATAAATGACAATATAATTAAGGACAGTAATGACACTAGGGTATACTAATCTTAACACCCATTGCTCCTTAGTGTTTATAAACTAAATCTGCAAATACAAACCAGATCTGTCTTTGGAGGATCTGGGCACTCGGAGGAGAAATACGGCGAACTTCTGACTCCACTGCTGTCGGGAGCTGGCTTTGGAGGCTGAGCGTGCTGTCTGTAAGTCGCACTTTTAGGAGTCCAACAAAACAGGTTGATCGATTCTCGTACACAGCGCTCAATGTCAATTTCTAGAGAGAAAATTTTTTTTAAAAAGCAAATGTATAGAATTTAGATTGCCTTATTAAGGTAAAAAAACACAATCTTTCCTAGATGCATGTATCTAAATGGTAAGATGATAATTAGAAAAGGTGTCAGGTAAAACTACAATGCAGATATTAAGCAACGTGTAATATTTATGACTAGGGGATATTTAGCAATATACGCTTACATATACATGTAAATATATATACTCATGTTTTATTTGGTATTATCTACATATATACATGTATATGTGTTTGTATATTTCAGTGCATCATTATTTAAACATCATGGAATATGACATATCTCCTTATTTAAAAATCTGGCCCATTTACTCTTGATAATTTTTTCACTTTTCCGAAGTAAAACAGAGGTTGGTGTCAGGGGGTAGGCTAGAATTTGGGAACAAATAGACAAAACATTCAGATGTTGATTCACCACAACTCCTAGTAAAGTGCACTGAAAGTTTCACTGCCATTAAATAGGATGTAAACAAATCAGGGCAAAATTTATCAAAATCTCGATTCAGTATTTCACCTTCAATAATTTGTTTTTTATTTTTTCACTTGTTTATTGTCTGTGTCCTCCACTGATGTTTATTTATTTTTATTTCAGCATATTAGGAGGGTACAAATGTTTAGGTTATGTATATTGCCCTTGCCCCACCTGAGTCAGAGCTTTGAGCATGTCCATCTCCCAGATGGTGCGCACCGCACCCACCTCTGATAATTCTTAAGTGCAGAAATGTTTAAATACGGTTTCATATGGAGACAGATTAAATGCCCTTGATCAAAATAATAAACATTTCCATCGAAGATTTTTTTTTTCTTTGTCGTATTCGAGATTCAGGCATCTTCAAGGCAGAGGCATTATAAACAGGAAGGCTATTACAACTCCAAATTATCGTTTGTGTTTCATGGGACTGTAGCTGATGGGGAGTTAGCCACTCCTCTACGGGAAGTGGAGAAATCACAGACAGCAGCAGCAGTTCCAGAAGTCGACTGGGATGAAGTAGTTCAGCACTGGCTAGGCTTTCTCTGTGTCTACAGTTGCTAACGGCAGATACTCTCATTTCCTCTGCAAAAGGCCAAGTGGCAGCTCAGATAAACAATGGAGAAAAATATATTACCATACATGTTTTAAATGACAAGGGGATAAGCTCCCTATTTCTCTTATTGAAATAAGGGGCTCATAAGGATAAAAGGAAATCGGCAATCAGTAGATTCTGCAGATGGCACCTGAGTCATCATTTAGAGCTGTCTGCTCTTGTGAGGTGGAAAAACTTCGGAGAAGGGAAGGGAAAACGACACTCACTGAGCATCTCTCATGAGACAGGTACTGAATACTTTCATCGGGCCATTTAATTCTCACAACGATTCTCGAAGACAGGTATTCTAATTCTCCCTCCCACCATCCATTTCTGTTGACGATGAAACTAGGACCTAAGGAAACTAAGTAATTTTTATCAAGTGTGATGTTATGGGTAGAATGTCTGCAGTTAATGAAGGTTTATGACGCATCTTTTGTTATTTCCCAACTCATCTAGATTTGGAAGATGGCCAGGAGGTACGGAAAGACCAGTCATTCAATTACAACAGAAGGAACTGTGACAGTTGGATAAATACATGGGACAATAAATTAATCTCAAGCTCGAACTCATACCACACAATGAATTCAAGATCATAGTGTATCATAGACCAAAATATAACAATTTAAACAATAAATTGGTCTAGAAGAACACAGAATATTGCAATGCTCTTGGAGCAGACACTAACTTCTTAGAGAGGGTACGATACCTGAGAAGTCCAGCTGTCGATCACAAATCCATGTATGATTTTTCAGGCCTAACCACAGGCGATCACTACACAGGCTTCACCTGGCCAGCCCACAGGGCAGAGCGGCCCTCCCACGGCAGACCTGGCGCACAGCCACGGTGCTGCAGCCTCTGCAGGGAGTTGCTGTCACAGACTCAGAGCCTTTGGCCCTTCTCTTACACACGTGCACATCCCTAAGGTGGCCCCTCCAATCGAAAGGCCTCTTTATCCTGGGCCTCTGGCGAGGTCTTCCTCAGACACCTCACCCAAGACCTCCATAATGCAGGGAGTGGGCACCCTGAAGATATTTTTCTCTACTCTGACCCAGTACTAAGCACTTTTCCATTCCCCGGACTTTCTATTCTCTCTTTCTCTAGTCTCTGGGTCCATAAAACTTCAGGAGCCTTTGTTCAGGGGCCCCCTTGGAGGTGAAATGACCTCCACATCCTTGCTGATCCACGTGACCCACTGGTGCTGTTCCCCGTGGAAAACGGAACAGGGTGAGTGGTGCTTTCTCCAGTTTAGCCTCTTGCTTACACGATTGCAGTAAGTGATCAGGGCTTGACTGTTCCTTTCAGTTTGGTTTGTTGTCTTAATCAGCTATTCTAACACCTGGCTGCTTGGCTTGCTTGAGCTCAGTTCATATTCATAAAAGAAAAACACGGATAAATTAAACTATATTAAAACTGTAAAAATCTACTCATCAAAAGGCACAGTTTACAAAATAAAAAGACAAGCCAAGAACGGGCAAAACTCTTCTACATTGATAGAATCAGAATAGCGGTTGCTAATGGGGCATGGGGATTGATCAGCAGCTGGCATAAAGGAATTTCTGGGGGCTGTGAAAATATTCTGTATCTTGATTGAAGTGTTGCTTATGTGGATGTTTGTAACTGCCAGAACGTATTGAATTACATAGTTCGCCGTCTGTAAACCTTATCACAATTTTAGTTTCTGCCAAAATGTAGTTTAGCATATTTTCCTTCTACAGATTTAGTTACATGCTACGTAACCACTTGAATTCATCTTTTTCATGGTAGAATAAAAGCTGAGACTGTAGTTGCTACCCGTATTTCTACATTTAAGTATTAAATTCTCAGGTTTACAAACTCCTGATTTGTGAACGCTCTATACAGCTTAACTTGCTATCCTGTATTACACGACACAGAACTTCCCTGGAGTTTGGTTTGTCCATCCAAGAGTACAGTGTTTCCTTTCCTCAGACTGTCAGACTGTCAGCAAGAAGCTGCGGCAAGGAGGGAGCAAAGTTTCGAGTGAATTACGTCTTCGTATAAATACAGAGTCTCAAATAGCTTCCCAAGGGCCCTTTTTACTCTCCATCAGCTGAAGATAGACAGCCCTGTCCGAAGCAAAAGGGTAGACACGTTACCGCCACCACCTCCACCCCACTGGGCCTTTGCCCTGTTTGGCGGCATTGCCAGGATGTCAGTAAATCACACTGCACTGGAGCTGGCTCTGTATCTGCAATGCTGGGCTAGCAGAAAAGGCGACACGTGGCGGAGAGAATCAAAAGAGGATGATGAGGCCCAAGCAGAAGAGACTGTGAAGGCCTCGATGATTATTTTTGCAAATGGCTGAAAAATGTCTCATATTTTACAGTCAAATTTCATTGAATGATTCCATTTACTTGGACCTATACCTGGTAAATCAGAGAAGAGAAGAATGCACTCATTAAAGCCATTAGCCAAAAGCCGGTCCCGCAGCTGCTGGAGAATCGCTACTCCAATACAAAATGGGAAAGAGGAATTCCCAAGCAGCAAGGTATCCCAGAGGTGGAAAATCTTGTGCAGTGGAAATACATCTGTAAAATGACAAAGCATAAATAAATAAATTAAAATAGCAAACAAAAACAACAAAAACTAAATAGCAACCTGCTTTACTGGATATATAACTATTACTTTATGATCAAAAGTATTATTTAAGAGCTAATACTACAAAACTGTTTTTATAAAATGTTTATTTGGCTTTGTAAATTTATAGCTTCCTAATGCATCTTACAAAAGTGATAATCAGATTGGTCAAATAGATAACACTTTCTAACCTCCATGGTCAATCTTGATATAGTTGTCCCATTTATAGTATTTCTTCCCGGAGTTTTCCAGTTATATTATTCTTACAGGTTTATTTACCTACAATGAACTTTAGTATTGTTTTAGGTATAGTAGAGTTCCATTTCTATTATATACTCTAAATAAGTGTTTTATCAAATTCCCACCTAAAATCCTATTAGTAATTTTCTATTTCCCATTTAACAATACTGTGGGTATTTTTCCAGGCCAAT
>NW_012150396.1:6555882-6557388 GCF_000956105.1 Propithecus coquereli | reverse complement strand
AGCTATAAGCAGCCTACACGATTTCCATGTTGCTAAATCTAATGGCCAATTCTCAATTCCAATTTTTTTTTTTTTTTTACACATCAGCAGGATTTGACATAGTTGACTACCCCCACTTCCTCAAACACTTTTTTCTCTCCACTTGGCTTCCAAGACACCACAGTCATCTAGTTTTCTTCTTATCTTTCTGACTGCTCTTTACCCATCTCTTTTGTTGGTTCCTCTTCATCTTCCTGACTTTTAAACATTAGAATGCCTTGGGTTCAGCTGTTGGACTTGTTCTCTTTTCTATTTTTCTCCAAGTAATAACTGCACAGTTTGAGGACTCCCATATTTATAGCTACATGCCCAGGCCTCTCCCTTGAATTCCAAAATTGTATGTCCAAATGCCTACTTGGTATCTCCATGTGTATGTCTAACAGATACACATGATGTATCTTGCCCTGAGCTGCTGAGACTTCCTCCAAGATCTGCACCTCCAAGTCCACTATTCCAAATCTCAGTTAGGAGCAACTCTATCCTTCCAACTGCTCAAGCAAAAAATTCTGGAATCATTTTTCACTCCTCTTTTCCTCACGTGCTGTATATTTGTCCCCGGCAGTCCTGCTGGCTCCACCTTCAAAATACGTGCAGAATATGACAACTTCCCACCACTCCCACTGCTGATACCCTGATTCAAGCCACCAGCATCTCTTGCCTGGATTGCTGCAACAGCTCGTGACTAGTCTTGTCCATCCTTGGACCTCTCTCAGTGTAGCAGTCAGAATGCTCTTGTTAGAACGTTTAGATCAGACGTCATTCCTGTAAGCGTCAGTGCTTTTCACCCCTAGTAATGAAAGACAAAGTCCTAACTGTCACCAGTAAGGCTCTACGCAATGCGACCCTCTATTACCTATGTGGTGTCACCTCCTTGCTCACTGTGCTCTTGTCACATGGTGTCCTGGATGCTCCTTCAAACCTCTGACATGCTTCCAGGTCAGGGCTGTAGCCCTCGGCGTTGCTCTGCTAGGGCTGCTCTTTCCACTATTTCCGTGAGGCAGTTATCCAGTTACCTTTCCTGCGAGGCTCTCGGGGACACCTTACTGAAAAACTCGATCCCTCCATCACCTGAGCCCTTAACATCTGTGTCTCAGCTTTATTTTTTTTTTTCATTAGAACTTAACACTATCATGTATTTATTTATCTTCCTTATTGTATATTCCCACTAGAATATGAGTGCAGAGATTTTGTCTATTTTTTCTGCTGGTAGACCCAGGACACAGAAAAACATCTGGTACATAATAGGCACACAAATATTTGTTGAAAGAATGAATTAAATATATGATGAAGATACCAAAAAGGTATAAATTAAAATAGTTATGAGATTATACACTTGATGAAGTTTTCCACAAGTATGAAATGAGAAAAAGAGTTAATCTTCCCTGGCTAAGGTATTGGGAAGAAATCTTTTATGTTAAATACTAGGAAGCATTAAAAAAATTAAACTTGAGAGTTTGCCATATATCT
>NW_012150396.1:6554046-6554946 GCF_000956105.1 Propithecus coquereli | reverse complement strand
GCCTCGCAATGATTCTCTACATGCACATTAAGGAAATATACCACTAGATATTCAAGAAGAGGATGCTCCCAAATCAGCAGGTTTTCAAAGCAGTGTAGACCATTCTATATTTTCTTGAAACCTGGAAACTTTGGATTTTGTGATCTGATAAAGGTATGTATCTCCTTGAACCTTTAGGATAGTTGTAGAGATTAGTTAATGGATCGAAAACACCTGGCAGAAGTTGTGGCATTTAGCAGATTTAATTACAGGTGTTAGAGTTGTCATTTTTATAACAATCCAGAAACCCAAAGTTCTGAGGTAACTTCATGAAGTCATCTAACAAGAGACACACATGTTTTGTTGGAATTAAGAGAGGTAGGAGCGGAGGATAAAAAGTAGAGAATCCTCAGCGCTGGGCACTGTGGATGTTATTTTACGGGTCATTTAAGGCAAGTCACAGCCTAAGAAGGGTAAGGTATTTACAGTCCTACTGGCTGTCAGATTAACATTCCTTAATCCCACTCTCAGCTACTCTGACTTCACAAAATCTTAACTATTTTTACATAAAATCTTTCTTCTTCTACTTTCCAAATTCTACAATTCATCCTTTTCGCTACATATAGTATGACGTGAGTTAATACAAAAGAAAATTCTCAAAAATAAAAAAAAAATTCCATAAAAGATTTGTATTGTTCCACATGAACAACAAAAATGCACAGTACAGGCAAAGGAAGTACTAAGCAGCTCTCCTATTTAACATTACTCGTAGCCATTTATCTTTTTTAGAATCTTGGGAAAACAATCTCAAGTACAAAACCTGTTTTCATTTTCGAAAGCACCAAGAAAAGGATAATAGTCTAGAGGTAAGGATTATAAATCTACAGATAACCAAGAGTGATTAATAGAGCAACTTTTTAG
>NW_012150396.1:6551157-6553996 GCF_000956105.1 Propithecus coquereli | reverse complement strand
TAAATCTGCTTAATATTATTGTAAATATAAAATAGAAGGAAGAATGAAGCTGTCTTTTTGCTAGTATCAAAAAAAAGGAAAATGATACTTACGAGTAAACATGGTGAGAAACCAAGGGATGGCATAGAGCTATGAACGGAAAAAGGAAGGGGCACAGGGTTTGGAAAAAGAGAAAACAAAGAGGATAATTACAATGATTATCAATAAAATGAATGGCAAAAAAAAGTTCTAGGTTTTGGTCTACTCTGTTGATTAAAATAAAAGAGAATGTAGGTAATTACAGTTACCATAAATACTCTACTACATAATGGTATCCATCTGTATCACAACTGTGGATGACCCTTTGCCAAGGACTATTCACAGAATGTCTTCATTTCATCAAAGCACATACTCGAGACCAAGGCTAATCCAAATGCAATACTGGTAGGCTAATTCAAGGGTATCCTTTCCAGGTTGTACAAAAATATTGCTGAGATTTTAAAGGTCCTTGTGATAGTTAACCTTATGTGTTAAACTGGCTGGATCTGGGGATACCCAGATGTCTGGTTAAACATTATTTTGGTTGTGTCTGTGAGGGTGTTTCCAGATAAGATTAGCAAGGTGGATAGGCATCGCCCACTCCGCTGAGGGCCTGACAAGAACAAAAGTGGAGGAAAGAGGAATCTGCACCTGTTCCGCCTCACTGCTTGAGCTGCAATCTCTCGTCTCAGCTTCCCTTGCGCTTGACGGGGATTTATCCACAAGTTCCCCTGGTTCTCAAGCCTCTGGACCAGGGATGACCAAGGCCACTGGAGTCTGAATTAGAAAAGTGGCTTTTCTGGGTCCCCAGCCTGCAGACAGCGGACTGAGATCTCTCAGCCTCCGTAACTGTGTGAGCCAATTCCCCATAATAAATCTCCTTTATCTGTATCTATATATCTCCTCTTGGTCTTGTTTCTCTAAAAAACCCACATACAGTACTCATAAGTGTTGAGGTACTTGTAACTATTTTTTAAAAGTCAGTAAGATGATATTTTAAAAACGTCCAAAGTGTCTCATTAAAAGGTACTATGAAGCGTGAGCTCTTTGTTACCATTTCATCAATTAATAGGATGCATAATAACAGACTCAAGGTAACAAAATCTAGTATTACCATTATTAGTAATGATTTGGTTCTTTGGCTGAGTGACAAATTTATTTTCCCAAATTTACTGCCTAGAAATGAAAAATACACATACAGTATATATGTATGTGTATACACACTTCCAATTAATTTTGTGAGATTTTAGAAGTGACAAATTGTTCCTAAGTTATAAAAGTAGAGTAAAATCTCCTTTGTCAATAGTAAGTACCAAAAATCAACAATAATTTATAGAAAAATCTGAAAAAGCACTAATCTTATTTTCCTTGCTAAGTCAATACAGGCTACTGCTTATTTTGAGACAGGATCTCATTCTTTTTGCCCAGGCTAAAGTGCAGTGGCATCATCATAGGTCACTGTAACCTCCAGCTCCTGGGCTCTAGCGATCTTCCTGCCTCAGCCTCCCAAGTAGCTGGGACTACAGGCACATGTCACTACACCCAGCTAATGTTTTAATTTTTTTGGTAGAGATGGGGTCTCACTACGTTGCTTAGGCTGGTCTCCAACTCATGGCCTTAACCCACCCTCCCACCTCAGCTTCCCAAAGTGCTAGGATTACAGGCATGAGCCACAGTGCCCTGCCCAGGCTACTATTAAATGAAGACTTTTGTACTACTTACAGAGTTTAAATAAATATGCTTTCAGCACCTATCAATTATAAATGTATGAGTAGAGATGCATCTTGTGTTTGCATTGCACAATTGACTATTTATACTATTAAAACGCCAGTCAAGAACTATATAATTACATGGTACATTAAAAATCTAAGTACTGTATGTGAGAGAAAGCCCACTGATCTCCACAACAGCATGAGTTACACAGGCTGACATCAGACAGTTCTTCGCAGGGACATCACAAACGGGAAGAGGGGAGAGTACAAAGGTACTGTAGCAAGTATGGGTTGCAGCAAATAAAATACAACAAAATATAAACTCTTCATTCTGGTTCAAATTTAAAAATAAAGCAGAGATTAGTTACATCACTATTATTCAACATATCTTTCTTTTAAGGCCATGACATCAATTACATTACCTGCTACCCTTTTGATCAAAGCCAATTGGTTTTCATTAAAAATCTCTCTCAAATTGTTTTAACAACTAGCTAAAAGTACCTTCCCTCCATTCTACTCTCTGTAATTAGCTTCATCATGATCTATGGAGGAATTTTCCTTCTATAGAGGAATAACAGGAACCAGATTCACCCTCCCACCTGAGATGCCTCAAAATCAGACGGACTATATGAAATAACAATTTGCAGATCTTGGATATCAAGCAGAACAAAGAGTAATGCCAAGATAGGAGAAACAAATGAACCCTACAATTGATTGCCCCCTTACTGTGTACAAATAAGTTCCAGGCCACTGACAGAGAAGGAGAACCTAGACAGACCGCGGTGGTTGTCATTAGCTGAACAGACAGAGCTGGGAACCCGGACAGGTCAACACGGCTAGAATTGTCAGGATATGTAATAGTCTAATACTAGACAGGAGAGAGCTGCGGAGAAAAAGCTCCAGAAATCTGCAGAGTGCCCCTCATATCTGTGCTCAGTACTAAAGAAGGCATGTATGTGAGAAAACCACAATAAGTAGGGCAAGAATCACTTGAAATAATCAGAAGAAAAAATTGACGGGCTCATAAAATGTTAAGAATAGTTCATTTTTTCCACTAGCCAGAATGGGGGAAAAAAAAAAAAAAACCAAAAAACAAAAACACCTGTAGT